>NC_134366.1:110347755-110530255 GCF_035582795.1 Mycteria americana | reverse complement strand
CTTGCCTTTTAATCACCGAACTTTTGTTTTGTACTTCACTATTAGTTAGTGATGCAAATGGAGGCTGAAATCCATGTGCCTGCTGAAGTCACTTCTCTAGGAGCCCCAGGCACCCTGGGCCTACAGTCTTTGTCATCCTGATCTCTGGTGCTCTCAATAATGCAGCAAGCCTTTGCTCCACCAAAGCGTCACCTGTCTAGGTGAGTCGTGCCATCCCCTATCTGAAGTGACAGCCATCTTTGAGTACCAGCATCTTAACTGACTTCTCTTTCATCATCCATGTTAGAGAAATAACATTTTCGACAAGGTGTTGGGTTTTCCCTCCCCTTTTCTTTATTCTTTCCCCAGCCCCCCTTCACCCCTTAGTTAGAGCACCTGATCAAAAAATTATTTCTGACAAAGATTTCCTGCTCCAAATTAAATGAGCTCAAGGAGACGGAGCATTTTCACGCAGAAAGAAAGTGAAACGTTGATGTTGGAAGTTAATGAATCTGGTAGCAGAGAGAACATTATTGAGACTGGATAATATGATCTAACAGCTTTCCCTCTTCTTATCCTCCCCGTAAAGAATGTATGGAAGTCAGTTATGTGGCATGATTCTAACATCTGTCCTACCCCATAATGGTAATTTGTATAAGTAATGGAAACAGGTTAAATACTTCCATTCTAATGTTGCCAGCAGGGATGAAAATGAACATTTCAATGAAATAATCTCGACAGAGCCGGGAGAGGAGGGGTGGATGGACTGATTCATCTCCAGCTCTCTTTGGTGATCCGAACACTAATGAGAATGCTTGAACGTATAGTTTATCAGATAGAAGGGGAAGAGCAAGTAAATTTCTCAGATTAGAATCACTGTGAAAATATACCCGCATGCAAGCTGCTTCGTTCTCCAATTGCCAGCGTTGGCTAATAATTTTCAGCATTCATTTTAAGGGGATAGAGGAGAGAAGAGAAGGAGGTGAAGAATCTTTTTTGTTGTTTTTTAATGGGATGCCTTTAAGGGTTATCATTCAACCTGCTAGAAGCATGGCGGTTGTTCTTGTCACAGTACCTTATCTACTTTTCAGACCCATTGCATTAGAATTAGAGGGTAGGCAGTTCTAGTATTTTGCCCCCCATTTTGCTGCAATTAGAAATGAAAGACACAAACCACTGTAGTAAGGTTATTTGGTTGTCTGATAGTCTGTGCTGCTCCTCAGCCGTTGTCATAACTAAGCCATATTTTTCCACTGTAGTGACATTGTAATACTCACACACACACAGATTTGTAGCATCTGTGCCAGAATTTTGTATGAACCTTTGTATATACTAATATAGAAAATTCGCAAATCTTCCAGCAGGCATGTTAACCTCTCACAATGTGAGATTTTGGATTCTTTTGTAAAACTCTCTGTATTCTGGAAACATATCTGTAAATTTTTTTTTCCTCTCCCTCTTGTTTTTCTGTAATGAGGGAGATGTGTGGCTATAGATTGTCTTTTCTATGGGTACTTTTTTGCCCAAGATGTGAAAAGTGTTCTTGTGTGCAGTGGAAGTCACTCCCAGCCTAGAGTGCAGTTTGTGCAAGGTGACGGTGTGGACTGTGAAAACTTCTGCAGCTGCTGTCTCCTGTTGGCTGGGTAAATATTAGAAGCTGTGGAAATACATCTGTTGAAGAATGGTGAACATTCACATTGTGCCATAGTGTTTAGTCCCAGAGTAGGCCCTGATTTAGTGAAGAATTTTAGACTTAAACCCATCCCTATTTGTTGAACCTATGAAATATGTATTTCAGTGAAAATTATTTCAGTATTCAGTTGCTTTACTGAATTGTGGCCTTCAATACTTAGGTGTTTCTTCTGAATAAATTTATTTATTTTGACAATTTAAAATCGGGTCTTGAAGAGTTTACTACATTTAATTTTGTAGACTGTTAAAAACAAATACAATCATTACTTTTTGTCCTTTTCAAAATAATGTATTCAATGCTGAATCCCTTTTTGAATGGAAAAGAATACCTCCGTAGAGACAGATTCCTTCAAAAGCACCGGTCCGAGGTTACGGAAAGGTTTTATGTGAGAATATTTATATTTTTAACCACATCCTTACATTTCAGATCTCTGTCTGCTTTTTCAAACAATGGCTGTGTATTTATAGTGTAAATATTCTCACTGAAGCAAACACAATGTGCTGTGCTACTCACATGTACAATATATAGCGTCTCATGTCCACTTAGATTAGAATGCACAGCTTTTAACACTGCTCAGAGATGACAGTATATCTATGGGGAAGCATTGGCATCCAGAAGGCACATTTTATAGGCAAAAAATATTAGCAAGACTTAAGAAGAAGAAATACAAACTGCTCCCCCTAATTTTTAGTTGTCTGGAATTTGAAGCTTTTTCCCCTTTTTCCCCCCGTGCATTTGCCTGAGTCTATGCATGCACAAATGAGAAGAAAAGAAAAGCTGACATTATGTTCTGTAATTTCTTCCGCTTTGGAGATAGTTTTAGTTGAGGGGGATCACTGCTTATATCTGCTCTTGGTATTTCTGTGTGGTTTCAGGAGACGTAAACCAGCAGAGTCTTTGCAGATGCAGGAATATCTGGAGAAGATTGCTGAGAGTTTCTCAGTCACAGAAAGATACTCCGTCTGAAATCTGTCTGTCTGTTGAGCTACCTTTTATAATTTAGGGGGAGAATCTGAACATCTCACGCTTTTATTTGATGTAGAATAATATCACTTGTCTCTGCAAGTAATTATAATGGGAACATTTTTGCTATGTTTAAAATTCTGAAGCTTACTTATTTGTCAAATTTCTGTGAGAATTTTAGTAAAACATACATGTTTTTAGAAATTAACATTCTTCATTTTATATGCTTCTGAATTATTTCTAACAGAAACCTTTTCAGTTAGAGAATTGCACTGACCTTGCAAAATACCATATGTTGAGTGTGCTGCTATTCATCTTATAAACATTAGTAGTCTTGAATGAAAAGGTATTGTGTGTATCCTATGGTAACTAAAGGAGTTAAATAAAATCTTTGTGATTGCAGTGATAGAAATTAAACATTTCAGATAAATTACTCTCTTTTTGGTTAAGAAGCATTATTTCTTTGTGTTATTTCAGATAACAACTGTACAGACATGTGGGTGTGCTCATCATGTAAATTCAGTTTTTTTTCAGAATCTGGCTTAAATTCTGAAATCATAGAAAATCAGAGTCCTGGCCAATTGTACATTCTTAACTCTTCCATTGCAGTATATATTGGTAAGGGAGTGAACGCAATCGTGTAGTAGTCTCAGCAGAACCTAAGACTAGGAACGTAAGTGAAAGATGGATATTTCACCCTAACACTCAGTTTCTTTGCTTTGACAGTTTAACACTGACCTTTCATGTAGGTTTAACGTTTCTTGTGTGGTTTAGCTCCTTTTATTTTTATGGTAAAGTGCAAAAAGTACCAGAACAGAGAAAACACACCGTCATAAATAAATAAAAGAAAATAAAAGATATGGCAGTGGCTCAACTAGAGTTCCTACTTAAGTAGATATTTAGATGGTTATATATAACTATTACAAAAATATATATTTATGCAATTTAGAATTAAGTAGAGAGTTGTAAGCAGATAATTCACCTGGATTTGTGCAAAATGCTGTATCAACTATAGCAACATTCAGCATCTTACAACAGTTTCTTACATCTATTTATTAAAAACATTGGGATGTGATAATTAGAGAAAATTGGCATAGTTCCACTGAGGTTAGTGAGAAGATAGCTGTTCATAAAAGCTCAGAATGTGGACCCCCTCAGTTCTCAGCTTCTACTTGGTGACTGTCTGCTGATCATTACTAAGTTTTGGTTGTTTTTTTTTTTTTTTTAAATAAAAATGCCAGATGGTAACTGTCCATTTTTATGCATTTTAGGCCTCAGAGTTTTTTTATTTTTTTACTTAAAAGTAATTTCAGAATCAGAAACCATATTCTTCTTTAACTGTTCTTTACTTTTCCGAAACTTAAAAATGTATTGTCTTTTGCTGTTAGAAATGACTGAAAACAGGTGTATTTAATGAGAGAGCTAAGAGATCTTAGACTGTAGGTGTGGGAGAGAATTCTGCTTGCATACCTAGAGTTCAGAACTGCAGCAGTACTACCGTGCTCAAATACCTGCAGAGCGTTTCAACAGCAGCATTACTGCAACATTGGGAAGCTGACTTAATTCTTAGTTCTTTTACTATTTCTGTATTTTATTCTTCATTTTATGGACTAAATGTGTTTTTAAGATTTTTTTTTTCTGGTTTTGTAATGGTTTTCTGGCATCTTCCTGGCCTTTCGCTCCAGGATGATTTCTGTGGTGACTTCTATTGTGCTTGGTACTCACCAGTCCTTTTAAACGTATTAGAAAACACCTCAGGCTGACACATCTGTAAGGAATTGGGCCCTACTTAACACTTTTTTAAAAACCAAAAGATCAAATTCTCTTCTGAAAAAATTTGACACTTAGAGGACAGGTGAAAGATGCAGTGGGCATCTTAAGGCTCAGCACTACCCCAGTACTAGATGGACGACTTTTCTACTTTATCTTAAAAGATCAGACTGAAGTAGTTAGGCGCTGCATTAAGACTGAATTGCAAAGGTGAATACAGGATGCAGTACTGGCCATAATACTGTTACTTCTCTAAAAAAAAATGTAAACATATTTCAAAGAGTGTTCATATTGCAATAAGAAAAGATTCTTTTTATTTTTCAGAAAAGAAGTTTCAGAGTATGTTAACAACTGTGTACAAAAAGCTCAACTTGTGCTTATGCTCCCCCCAATTCAAGAAGACTTCAGCTTTGTTAACATGATAATATGTATTTTCTGCATATCACATAGGAGCAGAAGTGCCTCTTTTTCTGCCTGCCTTTCAGTATTGTACCATGGAAGGACATAGCCCACATTTCAGCATCACTTGCTGCACAGTTCACCTGACATTTTTTTTATTCGATCACTGAAAATTGTTCACAAACCATGTTTTCTACCTTGCCATGCTTATAAATGATCTACATTCCATTGTCATTGTGATTCTTTTAAGCTTCTTTTATAAAACTGGAGGGAAATGTGTACAAGTGTGTTTTCTGCTTTGCAATGAAAGTGTGCATTTATCACTTAGGTACATGTAAGCCACTTCTGTGAATTGGGCCCTTGGAGTAAATGTGTTTTGATGTAATGGCCATCTGCTCATGAATATCACATTTGCTAGTTTAAAAAATAGTTTGATATAGATAAACACATAGTTTGGTAAGATTATATAGTTTCACCAGGTGGCAATACAATAGCAAAGTTTTATGTTTACCGCAAGACAATAAGTAAGCTGGGATGGAGGTCTCAAGTTTTTTGTTTGTTGCTTTTAAAAATTAATCTCTAATATTTACTTTTAGTTGCTGACTGCCATTTTCAAAGTGGTAAATGCAGGACCCACATCAGATCGTAACACGAGGCGAAGTATATCCTAGCTGTTTCAGAAAACAGTCACAGTCTTGCTTCTCTTTTCACGTTGTAAAAACGAAAGCTGTTCTGCTCTCAGATGGACCCAGTACAGTCAGCCACCGGGAGACCCTGGAACAGCTAACCTGACACACTTGCCCCATATAGCTCCATTAGAGCCAGGTGTCAGTGACACAGAAATGGCCCTTGAAGCTGTGGCTAAAGCCAGTTTGCCAGAAAAGACAACCCTGACGAGATGGAGTTGGTCAAGCCGGTGGTTCTGAGTGCCTAGGTCTGAGGGGTGCAGGTCAGCTGCAACGTGTTGTGCATACGTAGTGCAGTAAATACAGCTCAGTGCCAGGCCATTTTTTAAGTTGATAAAAACTGGTTTAGTAGGCTTTTTGTTTGATTTTGGTTTTGATATTATGGTCTCTACTGTGGTCCTGGCACATATTTTAGTGCTGAAGTCAAAGTTTATTCTTAGATAGCACTGATATCAAACTGTAACCAGGACAGAGTATGTGGATTTATAGGTGGAGTGTGTGAGTGATGGCGAGTTTGGTTTCTGGATGTATCTTCAGAATTTGTCTTTATGGTTACTGCTTTTAGTACAGAAGACAGCAATGATGTAAAATGTGCGTGTTCGGTAACTTTGTCTTGTTTTACACCCCCCACCCCCCACCCCCATTTTAGCATATGTTCCTGAGGAGGAATTGAAAGCAGCAGAAATAGATGAAGACAGCGTCGAAGATGATGGGCTGTCTCTGGACATCCAAGAGAATGAGTATTTGTGCAATGAAGAAGCGGAGATCAAAGAGGCTCAAAGCTACCAGAACTCCCCAGTCAGCACTGCAACTAATCAGGATGCAGGCTATGGTTCGCCGTTTAGTGAAAACAGCGATCAGCTGGCCCATTTCAAAAGCACTTCCTCTAAAGAAGAGAAAGAGGATCCTCAGTGCACAGACAATGTTTCCTATCCACAGGACAGCTTGGCACAAATAAAAGCTGTGTATGCAAATTTGCTTTCAGAGACTTGCTGGTCCAGTTTAGCTTTGGACTTAAAGAAATCCAGTCCAACCACCAGCAACAACGGAATCGGCCAGAATGAAAACACCACCAGTACCGACACCAATGCCAATTCCCAGAATACTAGTACTACCAGTACCAACACTAGTACCAGTACAACCACCAGTAATACTAGTAACAGTAACAGTAACAGTGGTGGCTCAGGTTATGACTGGCACCAAGCTGCATTAGCTAAAACTTTGCAGCAGACCTCATCGTACGGACTTCTCCCAGAGCCTAGTCTTTTCAGCACAGTACAGCTTTACCGGCAAAACAATAAACTTTATGGGTCTGTGTTCACCGGTGCTAGCAAGTTCCGATGCAAAGACTGCAGTGCAGCCTATGACACACTGGTGGAGCTAACAGTGCACATGAATGAAACTGGACATTACCGGGATGACAACAGAGATAAAGAAGCTGATAAGACCAAACGGTGGTCAAAGCCTAGAAAACGATCACTTATGGAAATGGAAGGCAAAGAGGATGCCCAAAAAGTGCTGAAGTGCATGTACTGTGGGCATTCGTTTGAGTCTTTGCAAGACCTCAGTGTCCACATGATAAAAACAAAGCATTACCAGAAAGTGCCTCTGAAGGAGCCAGTACCAGCCATCACTAAATTGGTCCCTTCTACCAAAAAGCGAGCACTTCAGGACTTAGCTTCACCTTGTTCACCTGAGCCAACAGGGATCACTGCAGAAGCTTCACTGGGTGAGTCTGCAAAGGATCAGAAAACTGCCAACCCCTATGTGACTCCAAACAACCGCTATGGCTATCAGAATGGTGCTAGCTACACTTGGCAGTTTGAGGCACGCAAAGCCCAAATACTGAAATGCATGGAATGTGGCAGTTCCCATGACACTTTGCAGCAGCTCACTGCTCACATGATGGTCACTGGTCATTTCTTGAAGGTGACCAATTCTGCTTCCAAAAAAGGCAAACAGCTAGTATTGGACCCTGTGGTGGAGGAGAAGATACAGTCTATACCTCTTCCACCCACCACCCACACAAGGCTACCAGCCTCCAACATTAAAAAGCAGCCTGATTCCCCAGCGGGCTCCACAAACTCGGAGGAAAAGAAAGACCTAGAGAAGGAAAAGGTGGCGGTCAGTGAAACAGAGAAAAAGATTAAAGAAGAGAATGAGGACTCCACAGAGAAGTTTGAGCCAACAACTTTGTATCAGTACCTCAGAGAGGAGGACCTAGATGATAGTCCTAAAGGTGGAATAGACATACTGAAATCCCTGGAGAACACGGTGACAACAGCTATCAGCAAAGCTCAGAATGGAGCCCCTTCCTGGGGAGGATATCCCAGTATTCATGCAGCTTACCAGCTCCCGGGAACAGTCAAACCCCTTCAGCCCGCGGTGCAGAGCGTTCAAATGCAGCCGTCTTATGCCAGCAGTGTAAAATCACTGTCGTCAGAACACAATGCGCTCATCCATTCCCCAGGCAATCTCACACCCCCACCTCACAAGAGCAATGTATCTGCTATGGAAGAACTGGTGGAGAAAGTTACAGGTAAGATCAGCGTGAAGAAGGAAGAAAAGCCTTTGGAGAAAGAGAAGAGTTCTCCAGTCAAACCCATGTCACCTGCTGCTAAAGAAAACAAGGACTTCCCAAAAGCAGAAGAAATAAATAACAAACAGCAGCAGAAGAAGAGCTCTGAGACAGAAGTTCAGAAGGTCAAAAAGGATAGTCCAGCAGAAGCACATACGCCAAATGGTACAGAGCCACATAAAACAAAGGTTGCAAATGGCTGTAACAATTTAGGAATCATCACAGATCATTCACCTGAGCCATCCTTCATTAATCCATTGAGCGCTTTACAGTCCATTATGAATACCCACTTGGGCAAAATTTCTAAGCCGGTAAGCCCCTCTCTGGACCCTTTGGCCATGCTGTACAAAATTAGCAACAGCATGTTGGACAAACCCATTTACCCAACAACTCCGGTCAAGCAGGCTGATGCTATTGACCGGTACTACTATGAGAACAGTGATCAGCCTATTGATTTAACCAAGTCCAAAAACAAACCTCTTGTTTCCAGTGTGGCTGACTCTGCCTCATCCCCGCTAAGGGAGAGTGCCCTGCTGGATATTTCCGATATGGTGAAGAACCTCACAGGGCGTTTGACACCCAAGTCTTCAACTCCGTCTACCGTGTCAGAGAAGTCTGATGCTGACGGGAGCAGTTTTGAGGAAGCTCTGGATGAACTGTCGCCAGTACACAAGAGGAAGGGCAGACAGTCCAACTGGAACCCTCAGCATCTTCTAATCCTTCAAGCCCAGTTTGCTTCCAGCTTGAGGGAGACCCCAGAAGGCAAATACATTATGTCGGACTTAGGTCCGCAAGAGCGGGTACACATCTCTAAGTTTACTGGTCTTTCCATGACCACAATTAGCCACTGGCTGGCCAATGTGAAGTATCAGTTAAGGAGGACAGGTGGAACTAAATTTTTAAAGAACTTGGACACAGGACATCCTGTTTTCTTTTGCAATGATTGTGCCTCTCAGTTCAGGACTGCTTCTACATACATAAGTCACTTAGAGACACACCTAGGGTTTAGTTTGAAGGATCTGTCAAAGTTGCCACTTAATCAGATTCAAGAACAGCAGAATGTTTCAAAAGTCCTCGCAAACAAGACTTTGGGCTCACTTGGAATTGCCGAGGAGGACTTAGGCTCCACATTCCAGTGTAAGCTCTGTAACCGAACTTTTGCAAGCAAGCATGCAGTCAAACTGCACCTTAGTAAAACACATGGCAAGTCCCCAGAGGACCACCTGATCTATGTAACTGAGTTAGAAAAACAATAGCGTCCAGGTAAGCAGCCAGGTATGCAAGTGACCACAGGAACATTGCACTAAACTTCTTCATAGTACTGCACTAGGCCTGACCTGAGCCTCTGAAATCAGTCTTACTTTTGTTGCTGAACTGCCTATCTGGACCTTGGTTTTTCTTACACTTATTTTGTAGTTATATTTATATGCTCTTTGTCTGATCTGTGCATGGTTATTTTTTGTTTCTGTTTTTATTTTTTGTGAGTCAAAGTCTGACCTTTATTTTCAACATCTGTCCTTGATGTTAAGCTATCTTTTGTAGAATATAGTGGGAGACACTATTGAGAGACATTAATTTAGCCGTAAAGAAAGACACAAAGAACAATGATAAAGAGACATCCTAAAATTACAAAGTTGCCATGACAATAAAGGTCACAGAACCTGGTAGTGTCAAGTTTTAACCCTCTGAGAACTGTAATAGCATTTCTGTGCCTTTCCCAGTGACTAAATAAGTAAATAAGGAAAAACAAAACAAAACAAAAGGCTTAAAGGCATTTCATTCAAATAAAAGCAGTGTCGGAAGCAGAACTTTTTTTTTTAAATGAATGAGCTTCTTTTTTTTTTTTTTAATGCAGAACTGGTTTGTGAAGAAATTGTGCATGCAGTCCTTGGAAGAAGGAGAGCTGTGTAGTACTCAAGGGGTTAGGAAGCCACAACTGTATAAGTTAAATAATAATTCAAAAAAAAAAAGCAAACCAAGTTGCCACTATGCCCAAACCCTCTGGATGCCGAGAATTGCCACTTTTTGGCAAAAAAAAAAAAAAGTATGCAAGCTGTTATTTAAAACAAGTGTAAAAATGCTCTTTCCTTTCTTTTTTTTTCCTTTTTTTTTTTTTCCTGTAAAATACTGCCGTTTATAGTTATTTACAAATGTTAAGCTTTGGTACAAGCTGACCTTTCTATAGTGTGCTGCATTGGTAAATGAAAACAAAAAAAAATGGGGCAAATGTTGGATTCTGTTCCTTGTAAATTGCCAGCATCAGCTTAAAAAAATACATGTTACATATCGTACCATTTTAAACTGTTCAACTTTCTTTGTACCTTCTGGCTGTATGCTTTCTCTTTTAACTTTTTATATTGTCATTTTATATTCGATTTCTGTGTATATAATGTAAAACCACACTTTTTGAATAAAATTTAGTTCCTGCAGCTTGATATAAATAGAGAAATTTTACTGGCACCTGCATCTTTCCAGATGCATGTACTTAAAGGAACTATCTGACAAAAAAATAAATAAATAAAAATAAAGCAAGCAATGCACTATGAATTATACATTTTGATGTTTTATCATTAATATTGTACAGTACATTTTGGTTCACACAATTAAATCCACTGTTTTCTCAAGTGTAAAATAAACCCACATGCAGTTCTTGATTTACATACATTGTCATGTCGTCATTATATTGCCTTTGAGGTGTTATTCCAGCAATAAGAGGCATCGTTTATATAATCAACCAGCAAAAATCTATTCGAAATCATCTCTCGTGATCTGTATGCTGACGTGTTTCATTCGAAGCCGTAATACTAATAACCTCTTAAAAGAGATTTGCAGTAGGTACGTACGGCGAAAGGTACAGAATCAGTGGGGCGCCATCAATTAGCGACGGGCATTCTGCTCATCACTGAAGTACAAGAAGGGCTGCAAAGGTGTCGGCCAAGATAATTTTCCTATGCTGTATGACTGTGCCCATAGTCATTTTCTGTGTGCATTCAAAGACCGTCTCCTCCCTTCCTCCTCAGGCAAAACACCTTTTGATTTCAACAGTTACATAGTCAGAGGCTGTGGCTTCTGCCCCTGTAGTCTGTTGAACGCTGCGGTACTTGCCTTTCTGGCGGCGGCGAAGACCTCTGAGGCTTTGACACCAGTTTTTACTTACAGTACAAGAAGGCAGACCTGTGTTTCTCTGTACTTTTTAAATATTGCATTTTGAGGTAAGCTGAGTGCTATCATATCAGGTGTTTCCCTTAATCTTTATTTCTGTTCTGTTGAATGCAGATGTCATTTAGAATGTAAAAGAGAGCTGTCAGAGCCTTCACTACTCTATCTCCTGAGTGCTTTGACAGTTACAGTGTATGAAAGCCTGGGATCTGCTATCCATTACACTTTTTGGAGGGGCTATTAAATATGAGGACCTAGAGGGGTTTGCTTTCACATGGTATTAGTGATACTATTGTGTTATATATACAGTTCTGTGTACGTATGTATATTTCTGTTCCTTCTTCTCAATTCTTCTGAAAGTAATTTAAATGTAAGATCTTTGCTTCCAAACACAGCACAGTTCTACATTTAATCTTTACTCTAGTTACAACCCCAGAAATATCTATGCATTGTTCTGTTTTCTGCAAGAGCCTAGCAGGTCCAGCTCAGTTACATTCACACAGTATTTCTAAGTAGTGCAGGGAAGTGCCATGAGGTTTTTTTAAATGTCCCTTGCTTTCTTCGCTGCTAACTACCTATGTCCTTCAGGGGACCTAGCCATTTAGACATTTCAGTTCAATTACTGGATGATTATGTACTTTGGGCCCAAGGGGTGGTGAGGAAGAATAACAGTCAGGCCTACGGCTGTAATACAGAGTCTTTAAATAATAACCCTTTGAAGTTTTGTTTACTTTACCACGGGCCTGCAAACATGTGATTATAGAATATGCTGTATTACATTGCAGTAGTGGGTGAAAAGGTTGAAAGGGAGAAATAATAGCTCTAAAGTGGGTTTGAATCTAATGTAAATCCATTAAAACTCATTTTGAAACACGGCATGTAAAGTGAGTTCTCAACACCAGGTGACTCCCTCGAGAGGTGTTTATGACATTGCTAAATCCGTTCAGTTCTGATAGCTTCAGAATTGGACAATCACTCATCATCTGTGCCAGTGTCTGAAGAAAGTCCATTTAGAATAAACTAGCAGCTTTACCTGGCGACTATGCTGATGTAACACTTTCTAAGACTGAAATATGAAGTAGATGAAAATTTGAGGGCTCTAATGTTTCACTTGCTTAACAAAATGAAGCACAGTGACAGTATGATCTTTATTCTTTGGATTTCTGCCACTTTTGTTTGAATATCGTATTTCCGAAAAATTTCATTTAAAAAAAAAATTTTGCACAGTTTAAAACCGAGTTATTCTTTTCCTCAAAATTGGTTTGCAGGTTTATTTCTTCTTTATTTCAATAAGATTTCAGCAAAGGTAAGTTCGTGCTATTCTACTAGTAGCTACTACAGTTACTACATGGGAGAGACCACACAGCCCTCCAGGACTGCTCCTGAAGAGAAGAGATGCAAGAGCCTAAAACCCGTAGCAGTCCCTGAAAGCCTGTATACCTATTTTGTGATGTATTCAAAATCCATTGTATCTGATTCTTTTCAGAGATGTATAAAGCTACTTTTTTTCGTCATTGCATTGCTGGTGTTTACATGTTTGCTTGTATCTGTTCTCAGAGGGGAAGATCTTGGTTTGTCTGTTTCACAGGTTTGATTTCTGCTTCTGTGCACTTTTCTGTATTGCTGTTTTGAAGCTGATGCAAACCACTGCAAATGTGAGAGATCTGTGTACTGATGACATTAGTCCTGACTGAAATGACTTCTTTTTCTTTTTTAATAGCATTTGGTGGGATATTCACTAATGTCTTCTGCAACATAACTTTGTTACGGCTTTCTCTGGGTAGTTACGCTGGTGATAATGACACCAAACATAATCTGTCCTTATCATGGAGGCCACTAAAATGCAATTGCAATTAAGTATAAAGGCATAAAAATGTACACATTATCTTGCATTAGACTAATCAAGGCACGCTGCATCAGCTTCTGCCTGCAATTTCCAAAGCCATCTCAAATTTGAACGTGCGATACTCTTTAGGTACTATGGCAGGGGTCCTGGTTAGGAGACCTCCAAGGAGAGGCCAGTTTGCACGCAGAGTGCTCTCGCAGCTCTGTAGGTGTCGGTCTCCTGGCTGATGCAGTATGGAGTTACTCTCCCAGCATGAAAGTAGCGGGAAGTGGGATTTCACCATCTGTTCACCGAAATTTAAAAGCAGAGTCCTTTTCTGGCCGTGTATGAGAATACACTGCTAACCCCAATTTACTGGCCAGAAACTAATCTAGATAATATGATTCTTCCAAATTTTTGTTTCCCCTGCTGTTCTGATTGAGTTTCTTCTCATAATGTTTCATGTGGCTTTGCATAGTTTCTCTTCATCACTGTGTATAGTTGCCTTCATCCTATAGGTAGGTGGAGTGGCCACATTTTGAGATGAAAGATGCTATTCTGAGTAAAAGCTGATATTGTAGCTAAGTGAAAATACCGATACTCAAAACTATGTGTGTTGTAAAAAGGGAGACCATTTTACAAATCCATTTAGATGATGCAGATTACCTGAGGTTAGTATCATTTATGAAACGTGCTTCTTTATCCAGCATCTTCATTAGCTTTGTTTTCTTTGACTAGTGATACAGCAAAACTGAGTTTGGAATAGTTTAGCCCCAAGAGATCAGAACTGTAAATGCTGATACATGGCTAATGGACCTGTTTATTTTCAGATGACCAATATTAGAATAGGTGATGATTATAAAAGCTGTAGACCTTCCCACTGAGAATGAGAAGCTCCTGTTACTCTGTTGTGAAGATCACTTTTTCTACACTCCTCTCTTCAGTCCTGTCTGGTGACCTGCTGAATCAGGGTCAGCATGGTCAAAATGTGTCTAGTAAGTTTTCATCCTAACTACTGTAGTTGTCACCTCTGTTTTTTTCTCTTCCCTGTAAAAAATACAAAGATTAGCTATGGCCAGATTGTCAGGATTTTTATGGTTTTTACTTCTGGATAAACTTCTTAGTGTAAAAAATGCAGGGGAGGATTAACTGTTAAAATTATTCATTCTTTTTAAAGAAGCATTTCTCTAACTAAACTGTTCAGGGCACAATGGGTTGACCATCAGTACAGCATAATTCTGAACAAATTTAATATAGTGACAGTGTACTGTACTTCTGTCCAGAGTGGTTGTGTCAGCATTGTCTGAAGATGCAGGTTAAAGCCTGACAGGTTCCTGACCAGGCTGCTCAGATGTAGGACACCTGCAGCTAAATGCCACGTGGTCACTTGAGGAAGGAGGGTTGGAGTCTGGTTGCCTGCAACCCATCTGCTCTTGTAGGAGTCCAGGGCTGATTCATTTGCTCAGAACAGCAGACGTTATGAAATCTTAAGGGCTGATGGGACGCATTAGGCAAATATAGGCCAGCCTTCAGGGTCATGCAGGTGGGAGTCGTCTCTCTTGGTACACAGGAAAACTTGTCCAAAGCCTTCTCCTCAGAGTGTGTACAAACTGAAGTTTGTATTAGAGCTTGCCTGTGAAGCGCAAGAGTGAGGTGGCACCTGTAGTTCCTACCCAAAAGATGACGCACGTGATGGTGGAATCCAGAAAGCAGCATGCTAAAAATCATGTAGTCAGAAATAGTGCCCAAAGCTCCTGACCAGCAGGTAGAGGTCTAGCCACTAGAGCATGCTCTCAGGCACAGTTCCTTACTCCCCAGAAAGTTTATAATCAGAATAAGTTGAGTTCAGTCCCATATAATCTGGGGTGGAAGATCCAATAGCTAAGAGCAAGCACTTTCTTTCAAATAAGTTCACTAGTGGACTGGTGGGTGCTAAATCAGTTTGGCAAAATGCATTAACCTGCCAGCTGGCACTTCAGTTTCATTATATCATACCGTGTATCACCACGCTCAGAATCCCTTCACCCCTTGACATTCCTTTCAGAGGAGTTTGGATACTCAAGACTGCATAGTGCTCAGGTCAAATATCGGTCTTGCTGAATTACTTGAAATCATGAGGTTTTTGTATTTTTGAATGGCAGAATACATTGCTGTATCTTGGAAATGAGCATAGTCTTCAGATGCGGACAGACAGATTGCGTCACGCGCCATTTGCCACCATTCTGCAGCTGGCGGAGACCATTGCTGTAAAGTCCTGAAGACTGCCTCTGGAAGTGAAACCTAGCTAGGGAAAAACAAGATTGCTGCTGCTCTCACCTTCCTCTCTCCCCCCAGTACTGCACAGTGTATTGGGACATGCAAAGAAATTATGGCTTAACCTGAGCATTTCTGAGTAGCAGTGTTCTGTAAAAACTAACCTTCTTCTTCAAGTCCTGGTTAGGCTTAGTTTATCGCTGCACGGTTCCAACGTGTAATGTCTTATTTGTTGTCATGGAAGCACTGCTACAGGCTCAGTGTCAAGAACATCCTCTTCTCCCCGCTCTCCCCCCAGTCTCCAGCATAGCAAGGAGCACGGGCAGAGCGGCTCTGCAAGTCACCATCATTCTGCGAGGAGTTTGAGGGTGGTCTGGGAGGGAGAGGAACGGGATAGCAGGGGATTTTGATCTTGATAAAGGGGTACAAAGTTTTATGTTTTCAGATGACCTCTTCACTTCAACTTAACCCGCTATGCCAGAAGTGGCTCTTGAAAATGCTGCCCTTTGGCTTTGGGGTCTTTGACATCTCATTGCTTAGTACTTAGAAAGGTGAAAAAGTTGTGTAGTAGATCAATTCTGTTCATCCCATGTTCCAAGGGAAAGCCAGACCCCTTGTATGTAGGATGTGAGATTCATTAATGGCTTTTCTCACTGGTATAAGTCACTCCCTAGGCATTTTCATTCTGGACTTTTTTTCAATTTAAACTAAAGTACTTTGGAAGCAATTTAAGCCAAACTGGAAAAAGCCACTTTTATTCTGTAATAAGAAATACTGCCCAGGGCTTCTGTGGCAGAGAAACTGCCTAATGCTACCAGTGTAACTGTAATGGTTTAACTGGAAAATTCTCACAGTAAACAAGCTTTAAGTTTATTAATGTGCAAATGCTGTCTCTAAAAAACACTGCAGGCTCAGACACTGCCCACAATTGGTGTATTACTTGGCAGTCCAAGGTCAAACACACTCAGCATGTTTGCAATGGCCATGCTGTATTAATAATTATATATAGTAGTATCGGAGTGTGTAGCATGATGATAAAATGTGGTTCAAGGATGCACTGTATAGCACATTTCTTTTTGCAGTCATGTGTGTCTTTATGTTCAAGGGAGAGTTGTATTCTTAGCTGCCTCTACAGTGCTATCTTGCTAAAGTTTGTAGCATTTAGCATTAACTGTCTCTACTATTTCTCATCACTACTTTTCTGTGGTGGGATAATGTGAAAAATTAGATAGCTTTGCTCTAAAAAAGGCAGCAGGTCTAGACTTAACATTGCATGGGGATCCTCCGCCCGAGTTTTGGGGGTTGGTGAGTGTCACATTTCACATTTTTTAAGTGTGCTTTGACAACTGGGAATCTGGAAAAGTGCAAAGAAGAAATAGGACCGAGGAACGATTAAGAGCAGAGTCTAACGATCAGCAGCCATCAGAAGGGTAAAAGCAGCACGAAAAAGAATAGGAGCTTGGAGATCCACTGTGAGAAGAAGAAAAAGATGGGAAAAAGAAATGATAGGAGAATAATTGCTATTAGCAAGAGCAGACAGCAGGGATTTTGAAAGCTAGGACTGAGAAGGGTGAAAAGGGAAAGGCTGGAAGGCCTGTTTGCCTGTTAGGAAACAAAAGGGGACCTAGCTAGGTAAAGCTCAAAGGGGGTCTGTGCTGGGAGATATGAGCATGCCTGAGTGATGTTCGGGAACCTCTCTGACCTCTTGCAAAAAACGTGGAATGAGACTGAATTTGTCTTGGGAAAGAAACAAGGTTTTGTAGTGGACAGCTGAAGTATTCAATGTAAAGACTTCGCAGGATTGTCTGCTCAAAAGCTGGAGGGTCAGGGAGAAGGAGGAGAGATAAGGAGGGAAGCCTGAGCAAAGACTTTGCATGAAGTGTGGTGGTGAGCGCTCTTTACCTGGTGTTGTGTAAGACAGTGAGAGAAGCAAAGAAGAAAGCTTTGCACGGGGGAAATTTAATGGTTGTTTTGTTGCTGGTGGTTGGGGTTTTTTCCCACTTCAGTCTTTCTAAGAGCAATAACTACATCAAATTTGTATTGCAATAGCAATCAGGGTCCAGGGCCCTGAGTATGCTAGTTGCTGTAAAAACACACAGTAACAGTAGTTGCCATCTCATTTAAGACAAGACATAACAAATGGGTGTAAAAGCCATCAGAAACAGGGGAGAAGGTGGTGCAATTTCATAGGCTACACATGTACATAAATTAAGTACTTGGGAGTAATTTAATTTTTAAAGACATTATAAGAGATGTGTCGCAGTCTCTACTGGCCATCCACCTAGCTGCTCTCAGTTGGCAACTTCACTATTGATATCTGGGCATCATTTTAAGTGAGCACTTAAGGTTGAGTATCAAGGGAAGGTATTTATAGTTTCAGCAGAGTGGGTTGATAGCTATTCCAGCCCCAGATGGGAATTGGGTTACATGACAGATCAGGCTGCCTTCCAATTTTATCCAATACTAGCGATAAGGGGAGGGGGGGAGGGAGGACAGCTGCAACCGTATAGTCCTTCTAGGGTTAAAGATCCTAATGCTTTAAAGAGAATGTCTAAAAGAAAATTTCTTTCTGAAATAATTTATGGAAATGCCGTGCTCCCTTTGAAGGTTCCATGTCACTGCATGGCACTACGCAATGTTCTCTTTCTTCACCTGTCAGGCAAGGACCACCTCGAAGAGTCTCACTGCTGATTACTAGTTAATTGTCATTAATAAGTGACAACTGACATTATGGGGGCTTAATGCAGAGAGAACAGAAAAGAGCCACAGATATTCTAATGAGCTGACTCCTACGTGCCCTCTATTGTTGTCGAAAATGAGGAGCTGTCGTCATTGTTCAGGAGATGGGCTTCAATTGCTCTGGAAAAATATTCTCTTTTAATTTCTTTATGCATAGATAATTCCTGGTGCACTCTCTCTCCCTCTCTCCGTCTGTCTCTCTTGCTCTTTCTTTCTCTCTCATACACACACACACAGACACACACCTTTCTATGAACACAGTGAAAACTTCCACTGATGATATACAATATGTATTAAGACACAGTAAAGCTTTTTAAGTACTTTGATTCAGATACGCACATGTGCAAGCATATGTGCACGCACATACACACAAACTATCTACACATAAATGCAAATCACCGAGATGTTTATTTTATTTTAAGACTCAGGAAAGGGGTGGGCACGGACAACTTCACTAAGAAAAGGAACCAAAAGGGGATGGTCGAGACTATATGAGCTGATGTATGAAGTTAGGATTGGGGAAGTCCTGTTCTGTCCCTATTGTGAGGAATTTTGAAATGATGGCAATGAGTGCGCACAGATTTCAGATACAGGTACCTAAAATTAGGTCCTTGCTCTTAATTTAAATAGTAGCTTAATGACTTGAAGATTTTCAAAACTGTCAAACAGGCAGGAGCTCCCTGGGAGGCGGTGGTGGCTGTGGATGCTCAACGCTGCCTGCCGAAAGTCAAATCCATTCTTTGCACACTTTCTGAAAATCTCAGCCAGCAGAGGGCCAGGAATTTGGGGGAGATGATTTAATTAAGCATCACACTCCTGGTTGCATTTCCTGACAATTTTAGAAAACTAGGAGTTCTGCTTACACCAGACAAGTATGATCAGTCCAGAATAAACCGACTTCTGTGCAATGCCAGATGAAATGTATACATACCTATAAAAGGGACTCTCTTACTTTGCAGATTTGGGATAAGCAGGGTTGCTGAGGGTACTGCTGACAACCACCACTGAGAAACTCTCCAGAAGTCAGGAAATCACCCATGATTCTTGAGGTAAAAATTTAGGTGAAACAAACTGAAGCCAAAGCTCTTGTTACGATGATGTCAGCTTCTCCTACCGATTTTGAAGCCACACAATCACCTGTATCAAATCTCTAAGTACGGCCAGTACCTGAGGTCTAAATTGTAGAAGAGGAATTTTCTATTTTTACCAATAAATATCCAAGAGTTTCCATTCTGCAACAATAAATTGCATGTCTGTATTGCTCTCTAACATTTAAGGCTGTGCGGGTTTGCCTGAGAAGTGGCTTATCCAGTGTCTTTCGACTATCTGCACAAAGGGGAGAGCCCATCATTTTAAGGGAAATTTCATTTCCATTGCATAGCTCAAGTTTAGAACTCAAGACTCACAGGAAAGAAAATGAAAATGAGATGCCTCTCTTATATTGTGCTCAGAGCAAAGACATTCATTAGCATTCTCTGTCTTACTGCCTGCCAAGGCCCAAACAAAAGATACAGTCTGGAACAATGGCCTGAAATGAGGAACACAACCGACGCAGCCATGCAGGAAGGCTGCCATTTCCCATGGTTCGGGGACCTGGAGCCAATATATAGTGCCCTGAGCATATGTGTGGAAGTGGGAAACTCCTCAAATGACAGTAGGTCATCTTTCTTTTTTTTATGCTGTGCTTCCCTCTGAAGTCAAGGCATACCATGTCTTACATTGCCATAGTGCAACTTGATGGGTCCTAATTCCCAGCCCTGTATGTGACTTTGGATATGACCTCTCTTGTGGCTGAACCTACCCGTCCTTTAAAGAGATGAGATAATGCCTGTATGGCAGAGAAGACACATGCTGTAATCTGTGGTGGAAGAGTTTGTAATACTGCGTAGAAAGAATTTCTTGACATTGCCAGTGTCTTTTCAGTTACAGCACTGCCTTTAAAATTTCCTTTTGGAGAAGGCAGTTGAAAAGATCACAGTCCAAGCCATTTCGATTCCTGAGGCAAGAGGTCAGCTTGATGCTCTTTGTGGTGCTCCCCTACCTTCTTACCCTCTGGGTTAGGAAGCTCCCCACTGCCCACCACTAAGCTCAGTCTAGGGTCACAGCTGCCAGGGCAGTTTCATATCCAAATCTATCACAACAGTTGTTATTGTCCTCATAATTCTTCCCTTCTTACTTCCTTTCTAGCTGCAGCAAAACAGTTTTGGCAGCTTCTGGAACTTCTCTGCCCCCTGGACCCCAGCAAATCTGATGCTAGATACCGGTGATGTCAGCTGAAGTTACTATGTTGAGTGGAGTGGGTAAAAGTTGGGGTCCTAGGTAGACTGGGTGTTTTATTGCTTTTAATACCATTGATCTTATTAATGCTACTGAAATGTAGCAAAAATTGATGGAGTCGTTCCTGAGTGGAGTAGTTCCCTTCTTTATCGAGAGTCCTGTGGCGTAAAATTGAACAATCGCTCTCCTGCCCTAGTAGGATGGGCTCTCCTACTTCTTCCCTCTCAAATGAGAGTCATTAACTTTATTTTCATGGCGTATGTGTACTAGAGATTGTCACTCAAGACCTCTTAGACATTTTAGCAAACACTTTCAAATGACTGGGACTTTGGCTGTGATATTCTTCTTTAAATAATTTACAATCATTAAAATGACATAAGACTATCTCCAGTTCTGGCATTCTTTCCAGTCGCTGTCTCTCAGATGTCTATGTGGGATGAAGGTAAAGCTGGGTCTGTAATGATGGATGTCCCTTGCAGAAAGTGGTTTAGAATAACCCAGGACACACAACAAAGCCAGAACTGGAGATAGTCTTATCTCACTTTTAGAGCTGTAAATTATTTAAGGGAGCGCTCGAGCTCCAGGAAACTGAGGTTACAGCAAATATTAAGCTTCCTGTATGGCTATTTTTCTTGTGTCAGGTGGTGTGGCAGAGTTTATTCATAGGCATTCAGGGGCTGTGGAAATAATCAGCAAATGAGGAAAATAATTCATTTTCTTTTGCTATTTCTCATGTCAGATTTCTGGAGAACTAAGGCTTGAAGTTTAGGGCCCTTTGCATTGCATTCAGATCCATAAAAATCCTCTTGATGGCTAGAAAACATTGCACCAAACTAATAGATGCATTATCAATAGAGATTATTATGACTTCACAAAATGCTCCAAGTAACAACATATCATTTATCTAATCAAATGCAAGATGCTCCAATCCAGTGACTGTTAATAACTAACTAACTCAAGAAACAACGCCATGAAGTTGCAATGCATGAAGTGCTCAGTGATAGCTTGTGCAGTCTATCTTGCTTCAGTTGGCATCGACAGCTTAAATGTGCTTCCTTCTTTCCTCACACATCCTTGCTTGGTACATAAAATATACATGGAAACAAGCTGGGATAACAAATTCCTATATGCACCGTTGATACTTAAGAGGAAATTTCTGAATTGTCTTGGAGGGGGCTGCTTCAAGTGATAGCCGCAGGGGAGGGGGTGCCTCCTGCGTGCCCTCCATGGCCGGCATCAGGGGAGAAGGGGCCCCTCCACAGGGCAGGGCAGGGCAGCAGCTCCTTTAGCCCCTCTGAAGTCCTTACCTCTCCGCTGCTTATCCTGGCAGCTCTACAGGGTAAGCTAAAGCCAGTCGTTCCCTCTCCTCCTTCCCCGAGGCAGCGGTGAAGCCTCCAAAGACACATGCAGCCGGTCAGCAAGGAATGGGCACCTGCCATCTCTCATGGGGGGATGCCGCCGGGATCCTTCAGTCACCACAGAGCGTGTGGACATCCCCGATCCGTGAAGGAAGCACGAAATCCTGCCTCCTTTTCTAACTGACACAGGGACGAGGAGGAAGAAGAAGAAAGAAGGAGATTTGATTGTTCATCCCAAAGCGTTAATTTCTTGAATTTGGAGGTGGAAAAATTGTGGCTTTTGTTCCGGTAACAACTCTTGCCTTTTTAACATTACGCTGACGGTAAGTAGGTAAAAATCATACTCATTTGTGGAAAAGCATTTTTTACGTAGTGTATATAACAATATCAGGAGATGGGGGTAGAATTTCAAAGTGGTACTTTTCTTTGGTTCCTTCCCTTTCAATAGCTGTTGTTTTGATTACTCTGTGCCTTAGGCTATCATTAGAATCTTTTTGTGTGTGGAAGTATTAAGTCCATAAATATGAAAATAAGCCTGTAATTGACCCATGGACTGAATTTATTTCCATTAGATTCTTCTGCTAGTATAAAAAGCACAAACTGGAAGAGTGATATTTATGTGCGTATGAAGCTCCCCAGCTCTGATGGTATATCGTATATTTGATAACAAGGTTATGCTCTTAAAGGGACTACTCAGCCAGACAGGGTGGGGAAAACAGGTGTCTTATTTTAGTTTTGAAAGCAAAACTGGGTAGAGCCATAAAATACATGCACAGCACATACAATTATTTTGATTAATCGGACTGCTAGAGAACAGCTTATAATGAAAGCTGATCAGCATGTCCCAATCAGTCTCATTAGGTTCCTCTGCAAACACCTGGAGAAAGGCAGCCAGCGGAGGGTACTTTGGAGGGAAGAGGAGCCGAGTGATCTACCACTGAAAACACCAGGGTTGCCACACCTGCTTGTGTGCTTTAATGGAGCTTTACGGTACGCGGGGAGGTTTCTCAGTTAAATGGGACATAAAGCTCAGCTGCCTTATGGGGAGGCTGTGTGCTGTTGCCGTGCCCTATGCATCATGCGTAATATTCCAGTTGTTGCCTCTGTGGCCACAGCTGTAGTTCTGCTGAGCTGCTACATAAAGTTTTCCGGGGTTGCTGTTCGTTTTTTTTCCTTCTGGATTTTTCCACCTTCCTGCTGTGTGAAGGGACCATATGGCACAGCTATTACATCAGGACCTGCAGGCAATTCCCACTCAGGCAGTACACCGGAGCAGGGCTGCACGTCGAAGAAGAAAACGAAGGAGGGAGGGAGGGGAGAAGGTAGGCGAGATTACTTCCAAGAACAAAATCTCAGAATATTCAGGGCTTGTGTCGCGAGACAGGCAACTCCCCCCACCACGCCCATGAGCCCCGTTATCGTCCACCACAGCCTGCTCTCTCTGTGTGGTGCAAGATGCTGGTATGGCTGCCTAGCCCTCTGTTCCTCACCAAGGTCTGCTTGGCAGGAGGATCGCAGCTTGCAGGGTCCTCAGTGCCACAGCCTTGCTCAGGGAACAACTCTGGGCAGCCTCCTCTGGCTGTAATTTGGAAGGTGTATGGCATGGCATGGCGTGGAAGGTATATCTGTGTTCCCAGATAATCCCCCCATCTATCTCTTCTTTTTTTCCTCCTGTGCTGAGGACTGACCATTAATATAGGCCAAAGGGAATCATACGATTAAACAAAGTATAATTGAGACACTGAGGTTTTTGTTTGTCTGACTTACATCTAAATTTGTATCAGGGGGGTTAAAAGTGGAGAGGTCTTTCAACAGCCTGCCCATTTGTTTCTCCTGTAGCGACCATTATTAGCACTGCTTTGAATTAATGGCCAATTGTCCTATCATAGTTTAAGAAATATGATGGGCTGTGAAACCAATCCCAAACAAGATTCTGAGTACCTAACACATCTAATTAAAAAGCAAGAAATTAAACGGTGGCAAATAAAATTGGTATCTGATCTCTAGCCAGTGCTGCAAAAAACAGACGGGAGGCTTGGTCATGAAGCTCTTCCTCCATCATGCAGGAGGTCTCTGTGGTACAGGTTACAAGGATGACCCTACAAAAATTATCTGGAACATCAATTACCTCCTTGGCCATGCATTTCCCTCCATGCAAGAACTTCTTGCTGTTATGTGGGATCTCATTACTTCATAGAGAGGAGAGCCTGTGTGCGGGATGATCTCACATCTGCACGTGCTTTCTCTCCATGAATGTGGTCCATTCACAAATGATGTCCAACCAGTACTGAGAGGGAGGAGCACCTTCTGCATTGCTGATTTTTGCAGTTCTTGGCAGATAAATAAAAATAAGATTATAACATTGGCTAGATGTTGCCAACATCTCTTTTTTGAAATGCTATGTGGTATTGTGACCAAACTTAAAGAAACCACTGCTCCACCCTATAGACCTCAGAAACCAGAGCAGAACACCTGACTTCATGGTTGGAAACACATTAACCATCAGCCTGGCACAAGTGGGCTTCCACTGCACCCATCAGCAAGCCAAGAACTGGAGCCCTCTCAACTATGCTTCAGGTCAGGGTGCGATAGAAAGATGGGCTCTCGTTGCCTGGATGGGTGTGCTGCCGGCCATAGAGGGCAGCTACACATCCAGCCTTATAACCAACCACGGGGATGTAGTAATATGGATGGTGTGTGACCAACTACCAGAAAGCTCTTGTGGGTGTTCAAGCTATCAGAGCAAAGTAGCTTGCCAGTGCACAGCAACTTCTCGTGTTGTTGACATTCACGATTTCATTCCAAATTTTGCAATACCTGGCGTTGTTATTCAGCTCCTAGTGCCTGTAGCCAGGTGATTAGGGGAGAAACACATGTAAGTGAAGTTTCTAGCCCTCAGACTTGCTGATAAAAGTTTTAGGATGTCACCCTGAAGCTTAGCTACAGTAAAGAAAATCAGTCCTCTTTTGCAAAGTCTCATAATTACTGGCAAGTTTTTGTCGGTTACCTATTTTCAAACTATCATTTCAACTCATAACCCTCCTGCGGGCATCTTAGTTCATCAGGCTGGAGTCGTGACTGGATAGTTATTTGGATGCAGTGCAGCCAGCATCGCTAGAGAAATACCACAGGGGTAAGAGCTGGAAACAGGCACCAAGAAAAAAATCTACTACCAGAAATATCAGTGGAGGAAGACCCTCCTGGTGTTGGTTACACCCGAGGGAAAAGAGGGGCACAAAGACATCATACACTCGTTGGAAGGTCTCCAGCACTTAAACCACAGCGGAGACAGTGGCCCATTTCTGGGCAGGGAGAGAGGGAGGCACGGGAATGCTCACCTGCAGTCAGCAACGGGGAAAGGGCAAGAGCACCACGGATGTTGTGCTTCCTGTCCTGCAGGCCTCACCGGGAGGAGGGACATGTCCTCCCAAGGGTTGTGTCAGCGGCGCGACGGGAGGAGAAGGTGCAAGGCAAGGGTTTTCTGGGCCGCTTTCCATTGCTCCTCTGGGACTGCAGACAGAGAAGAAGAGTGGGAGCAGGAGTGGTCTGTAGATAGTTAGCTTTCTACAGCAAGAGGCACATTTTTAGCACTGACTGGAAGAAGTAGCCACACAACTCCCATTAACAATAACGCAATTGCGTGTGTGAGTTCCTATTCACTGTACTGAAAATTTACCCCTAAGGGTCCACATAAATTTGAGCTGTTGACCGTGTGAAATGTTCTTTTATGGGCAATAAGGACACCAAGAGGCAGCTACATGTTTTCCTAAGCTCTGGCCACATACCAGTATTTGTCTGCATAATTCTTCAATTTTTCTTCCCAGATTCTTCATACAATGCACACGTTGCTTATAGAGAGCAGGCAAAAATGGTTTTAACAACAGCATACTTTGTTATTAAATTAGGCCTTGGAACTATAATTCCCCATCTCTGTATTTTGATGAGAAACCCTCTACAATGTTATCAAACTAATATATTGTAGCAAATTCTATATCTGCTGCCTGTGCCATGTATAATATGAACTGTATGAGGAAGAGCGAACTTCCTAAAGAAATTTTTTTTTCTCTCTCTATTTCTTACTAAGAAACAAACATCTTACTGGCAGGTTGAGTATTCATGCTGCTGAATCTTACCTTTTATTTCATTATGTAAATGGAGAGGGACTGTACTCTGGTACATCTTGGCAAAATTTAATTTCTAGTTTACGCCTAAAACTCTCACCCCCACCCAAAAGATTAGCAGTTGTCAATAAAGCTCTGTATTCTCGCTCCCTCTCTTTTTCTCCCACTTTCTTTCCTTTTCTTTTTCCTTTTTTTCCCCCCTTTTTTCCTTGCAGTGTTATCAGGCTGTCTTTCAAATAACTAGAGCAAAGAATTTTGCAAGGGAGGCGTATATCCTCTCAGCAGACACGTTCAGCATTTTGAACTCTACAATCGTAAACAATGGACATGCGTATATTTTAAAAAGAAGCTTGGAGTAATTTATCTTAATTTAAAAATGACTATTCCTGCTCAGGCTTTTTCTTTTTTTTGCTTGGAATACTACACATATAAATCCTCAGACAATCTCCTGGTAATTCATATTAATACACTTGGGGAAATGGTTTGGATTCAAAACAAATGTTCTCGCAAATGTAGTTATCTCATCCTCCTCATTTTCTAGATCCCCAAATCCAGCTGCTTTAACTGTTTAACACCAGGAAGCAGTAATGGATTTTCCCTGCAATGCTTAGGAGCGGCTGTCGGGACCCAGAGGGGAGAGTCATCTTCCTGCGTGCTCCTGAACTCCACCAAAGGGACCCGCAGAGGTGCCTGTGGGCACCCGCGCTCCCCGAGAGGCAGGCACATGGGCAGCGCAGGAGGGGCAGGAGTTACAGCAGGGATTCGCAGGACTGCTGGGGTTTGCTTATCTTGTGGGGCTATTCCCTTCCCCGCCCCCAGGCTGGTGTATAGTAGTAGCAGAGGAGTTAGGCAGCGAGCAGTTAGGAACCCTAAACCCACACTATATCTAGACCGACCTGCTAGAAGAGCAACTTTCGTTTTGCTTGACTAACACCTCTTGTGTTCTTGGTGGCTTTTCTCCCCATTTGTCTTCACTCGGGAAGAAAAGCACATAGAATGGGTTTCTCCTTGTTAAGCCAACTCGTGATGTGTCAGACACATGCCTGCGAACACCAACTGGGATAGCTGTTTCGTCCTGGACCTGGAAGGGACTTTGGAAAAAGCATCATCCTGCCTTTGTTTCTTTTGCTTTTCCCCTACACTGTCCTGGAAATAATAAACCAAGAAATCTCATGTTCTGAAACAGTGCAACAATGAGGTGCATCAACAGTGTCATTCTGTAATAAACTCTTTTACTTGAAAATTAAACTTTAATTGAAAAATAGATCTCTGAAGAAATCCCCAGCCAGTGCCTGCCCAATTACAGCAACATAACAGTTGCAATGGAAAGCGGTTAATGTTAGCTGCAGTCCATGTGATATGTGGAATATACTTCAGATTTAACATCAGCATTCAAGGCCATGGCTATGTTTTGATGCTCCAACCAGGAGATTTTATGCATTTAACATCAATTTTATGCATTATAGATCTTGCTGTACCTGGGCACGGAAGTAACCATATGACTCTGTGTTATTCATTCTGAATTAACTGTGAACAAAATGTTTGCATCGACTACTCATACAGTGGCTGCTTTTGCTATGTGTCTCTAGGTGGCAACTAAGTGACTCGGCGTCTTATTTGATTGGCTTTTAGGCAGAAGGCTTTACACGTACTATAAGCCACGAAAGGAAAGCGCTTGGTTTGGTAGCCGCACTGACTCCCTGACAAAACCCTACATTGCTGCTCACATCAGTATGGTGTAGGCAGTTTCATTTGTGATCTCTTGTTTGTCTCTTGAGCGAAATTAAGCTAACATGCTGAGAGCTGTCTTCGGCTAGTCACACTTTGGCATGTATGTGTGGGTTGTTTTTGTGGTCATAAAATTTTGAGTGGTGTAGAGCAGCGAGTGTGTTAGAATGATACCTGATCACAATGCTGCATCTTTACGATGTGTCAGGCTCTGTCTGATAAATTCTCTTGCTTTCCTTTCTCTTCCTCAGGATGTTTTAACTTCCAGAGGAAACAGTGATTTTTACTGTGGAGGTGGGGGTGCAACTACTCAGCGTATGCCAGGAGCAACATCATACCCCAATTTAAAGCAATCCATAAGGTAAGGAGGGGTCGTAGCAACATGGGAGCTTCCCAAAATAACCGTAGACACCTTTTTTCCATTTTGCTATTTCCAGGCCAGTTGAGACTTTAAAAAAAAAAAAATTTGAAAACAATTTAACTATCAGCACCTGGATGTGCATCGCACTTCCCACCCTCACCCCCCCTGAAATTTCATAAGAGGTTTTAACATGCATGTTTGGAAAGCTCCATCACAACAGCTCCAAAGTGGCTGTTACAATATTGATGTTGTTTTATACAGTCAGTTGTAAGTTACAGTCAAAAGGAAAGGTTTAGGGCAAGATATAAAAACAGGATGTGACTGAGTGATTTAGGAGGACGAAGGGAGGAACTCCTTGGAAATGGCACAACGCTGCTCTGGGAGCAAAAGGAGGCAAAGACTGAGACCGAAGGTGAAGTCCAGAGCAGCAGAAAAATGAGTGGGTAGGAAAGTAGGCACATTTTTGATCAGAAAGGTTGTGAAAACACAGTCCATAGTCAGTTTGGGGCTACAAAGACTGTTTTTCAAAGCTTCCAATTCTGTGAAGAAAACCAGTTGCCACAGTGCACAGGCTACCTGCTAGACAGATGAGTGGAAAATAGCTCAATGATGGCGATGCAGGATCACAGAAATAACCGTACTTCCCGCCATGGGTAAAAGGACTGCGTTCAGGTGCAATCACAGGTTAGGGAATGAGTAAATTGGGCTATCCTTCAGCTCTGCTGTTTATTCCTGTGAAACTCAGCAGTCTCTCATTCTTCCCTACGCACAAAAAGCAAAAGCCCCTCTTGCTCCTGCACTGGCTGAACCTTTTCAGCTTTAATGGGCGCCCTCGTGTTCTGCCGCACGCTGCAGCAGGTCCGCTCGTGGTGGTCGCAGCTTTCTTTAGGCTACGAGGACACGAAAGAAAAACATTGCCTGAACCCCTTCAGCAAGGTGAGTCTCACGGACAAAGAGCCAACACGGGAGTCACCTTGGACACAGTCCCCCTGCCCCCTTTTGTGTATGCTAGAAGGTATTTTGGAGTAACGCGTTCCTCTGCTGATTCATTCCTCTAGGAGATGAGCAGGAATGCTTCTTTCAGAGGGAAGTGACAAAGAAAACTGTTTTACTTTCTTTTCCAAAGTACTTGTAAAAGGGTGCTTTCCTCATGTCGAGGCGGGCGCTTTCAGAGCAGCGGGATTTTAGGTGTACCAGAGCAGAACCAGTCTTTTTTATTGGGAGGGTGTCATGATGGTTCAGGAAGTGCAAAGGCTGTTGCTTCCACAGCACGTCCGAGGTGCTGGCGGTATCTGGAGTTTTCCAGCCATCCCCATGCGCACTCAGCCGCTGCTGACCTGTCTCTCGTCTCCTTCTCCCTCCACGTTCCCGCCAAGCAGAAATGTCTTGCGGTTGTCTCGTCCACGGATCAGTCTGTGGTGTAGGTTTCCAGCACAAAGCGATCTGTGACAGGCTGTACGGTGCGATCACCGCAGGCAGCCTGACTTCACATTGAACGTAATTCTTTCCATAATTCTTGTTGCTTATTAACACGTTGGAGGCCTGATCCTGATTCCTTTGAAGGCAATGACAAAGCTCCCACTGAACGTAGTGGGAGGTGAAGGGCGGCCTTTGCTGCTTGACAAAAACAAAACGTTATGGTGCTGGAGTTGCTTGAGAAGCGTAAATCCAGCAGTTCCTAAACTTCGCACTTTTTTCTTCCCCCACTTTTTTTTTTTTTTTTTTTAAAGCTACACCTTGTTGTTAGGGTGTAATTTTATAAAAAACGTAGAGCTGTAACCCCGACCTTATTCCTGGCCACGCAGTGGCCATCTCCAGGCGGGCCGTGTGCGGTGCCGGGGATGGGGCGGCTGCCGGCGGCCCCGGGAGGCCTGCTCGGCTTCTCCTGCCGGCGATGGCGGGCAGGGGCGGGAGCTGCCCCAGCTGCGGCCTCCAGGTCAGCCTGGGTGCCGCTGGCCTTTCCCCCTCATGCTTCGCCTCAAGCTTCAAGCTCTCCTGGGCCTGAGGTTCGCAAGCCTGGCCCGAGGCCCCGTCAAGCACCCGGGCTTGGGCGGGCAGCACCTCCTTGGGAAATGGCCGTGTGGGGAGCCTGGCAGTGGCCGAGAACCATGTCTCCCGCCATCTCTGGTGCCACTGCAAGAGAGCCGCACCTCTGCCCTCGCTCCTCGGCAGCCCCTTGGTCCCTCAGTACCCCCGGCCCTCCCTTGCACCCCTGGGGTTTGCTTTTCGAGCAACCCGCCCGCCCGGTTTTTGCAATCGCCTCATGCAAGCAGAAATAGGACTGTAATCTGAGCGAGCCCACAGCCTTGAAAGCCGTCTGCCTGTTTCACTTGGGTTTCAGCATGCTGCCACCTCACCTATTGAGCTAAATTTCCCATTACAACTTGAATTTAAATATTCTAATAAATTTGTTTTAGAAACTCTTACAGCTCCCTTGTGCCATTTGCAGGGAAACACTCTCTGGGTTTTTTTCTGGGAGATGGAGATTTCTTTGTGCTTGGGGTGACTGATTGAATTTTACCTGCGCTAAATTATATTTGCACATTCTAGTAATTGCAAAGGGCCACACAGAGAAACAAAGCATTGACTGCCGTTGTACTGGGATTTCCCAGATGTATAATTTCAAATTGATATGAAAAAAACCCTTGCAATGCATTAATAATAGCAGAAAATGTAACTCAGTTGGCCAAGGGTGAACAGAGGCTTTTTTTTTTCTGAGCTGCAAAACAAGCTATAGACCTCAGGTGACTACCATTTATTGTTAGAATGGGTTTTCTATCGCATACCTTCTGAAACACAAAATAAAGATTTATACTGACCAACTTTGCTGTATATAACAGATCTGGATCACACCTGGGAAGCAGGGTGGGTTTTTTTGAAGTGAAAGCAGAAGGCTTTTGTCTAATTCAAAGGCGCTTTTTGGTTATTCAGTCTTCTGGCAGGTCACCTGTCCTTTTTCTGCTGCTCAATATTATCTTATGGTTGGAAGTATTATGACATTGAAAAAAAAGAAATCTTTGGCAAACAGCAGATACTTTTCAAGTAATGTCAGAGTGCACTGAGAATGAGAGGGAATGATGCTCAGTAAAGATACCAGTGGTGTACTTACATGTTTATTAATAAAGCACGAAGATTGGCTTTTTAAAGGTGTAGGCCAGTGTCGGAGGACTGGTTTTCCCACTCTCCACAAAATCAAAGGAGACCCAAAGCCCTGATATACGTTTAATAATAATAATACATCTAACACGTGTTATAATAAAGTGCTTATTATAAATAAAGCTCTTAATAAAGCTCTGCCTGGCTGCCTGATTGACTTCAAGGTGGTTTCTCATGGGCCTGGAGCGTACATGCCCACGCGTGTGTCGAGCGTAAATACTTCACTGAAACGATGCTGGAGGAAGAAAGTACCGGCTCGGAGGGAGAGGGACACACAAACTATTAGCACATTGGTCTGAACAGGAACCTCGATATCCTGCCAAGCTGCGGTGGTATTTTTTAAAGGAAGAGAGGGTACTCACAAACCTGAATTTTAGCCTTGGGATATCGCTATTCTGGGGGGTCTGGCTCGCACTCCGGCGTGGCCGGTCTCTCTCCTCCGTGGAGAAGACTACGAGCAGTGGCTTAAGATCTCCTTTATGGGCATCCCCGCTGCATATTGCCAGCCTGCATCACATCGCCGCGTTGCTCCCCTTAGTTTACAGGGCAAACACGGCAGCCTAGCTGCCGGGAAGTTTTGCAGGGCCCTGTCTGAAAGCCCCTCTCCAAGGGTGGGAGAAGGACCCTCTGCTTACAGGTGTTACCACTCCTGCCCGCTGCTGATTTCCAAAGGCAGCCGCCGGTGTGCAGCAGGGCTCAGTGGCTGATGATTGCCACTGCTGCTCTTACTGCGGCCAGGATGGAGCTGGATCTCTGTTTCTCAAAAAGGGGAACCGTACGCACCTGTTTTCCTGTTTCGTTTTGCACGGTTGTTTTTTTCCAGCACAATACTGCCAGCAGCAATAACAAACCTCTATTATCACCAGTATTTTTAATGCTGTGAGCAATTGTAACTGGAAGCCACCTCCTTGTCTGTGCCTTACAAGCACTTCTTCCTTTCCACTCAAACTCTGGGAGTACACAGCTCAACTATCACTGCCTTCATGCTCTTGCAAATTTTAATTCAGTATTAATAATTTTGTAACATATTTCTTCAAGCTTTTTAGCAGAAAATGTTATTTCAGTGCTGCCTCTGATAAGAGTCTTAGTCACCATGTGCGCTATTTCCAAGCTACCACACAACCTGAGCTTTTAATTTGTTCCCCCTGTTCAAACACAGGAAGGACCTTCTGAGAATAATATTCCTCATTATCTGATTGCTTTTGTGAATCGTTTCCTGCGTTTCTAGGTATGCTTATCATCATATCGTAGACAGTACAGATGGGAGACCTATTAACTAATCTAGCGCACGCTCCCCCTCTTACCGCCATGATGAGACATCATTTAATTTGTGGAACATATTCACGTCCAGATAAATCCATATTTGTGCTTTGGAAAAAAATAACAACAATGCCAGAGGAAAAAAAAAAATCCCCTCAAAGGAGATGTTTCCATAATTGCTGAAGAAGGCAATCTGTCCCTTGGCTCAGGTCACCTTTGCCTATCCATAAATGCCCTTGCAAAAGCAAGGCCCAGAAAGGCGACCAGGGGAGGTGCTGGATGGGGTAAGAGGGTCTCGCTCCCTCCCTTGCCCTCGCTGTGGGGTGCAGGAGGAAAAAGACCCCATTAGCTGAAAAATGGTAGCAGGTAAATGATCTTTACTGTGGGCCCAGAAGCTGCCGGATGGCGGTGTAAGGAGATGGTGAGAGGGAGTAGCAAAAGGATCTGAGAAGAAAAGGAGATTGACAATTTTTGACTGAAAACGTATTTGTTGAAAAATAGTGAGCTGACAAAACTGAAATACTTCAGAATAACATTTCAACTTCTTCAGAATGTCCTGATTTTTCATAAAAAATGTGAAATAGAAAATGCCTATATAATTTTCTGCAAGTGTTAACATTTTTTCAATTGACAAATCAAATTTTTTTTCTCAATTTTATAATTGGATTCTATTTTATTTCCGCCAAAAATCTGAAGGGGTAAAAACAGAAAAAGTGTGTGGGAGGAAACGACGCTGGCACTTTTTTTTTTTTAATACATTCTTTCTGGAAAAAAGATAGGGAAAATAATTATTGCTTCACCCTCCTCCCAGGAAAAAAAAAAAAAAAAAAGCTTTGTACCTTTGTATTTCAAAATGTTGTGTTCAGACACTGCATGAAAATGCTCAGGAAGGACTAAAATCTTTTGCTTCTTTTTAATACTATGTATTCATGCTCACATTGGTATATATTAGATGTAATACAATAAGTATATGTAATCCTTAATAATTGTAATGACAAATTGCATAGCAATGGTTGTTCGTACCCCATCTCCTGTTGAACATGAAGAAATAGTTTGCAGGAACAAGCAGGATTTTGTCTGTCCTCCCCAGAAAGCGCGGGGAAGGCAAAAATGCCCCCGGCGCCCTGGGGCTGCCTGCAGGGCACTGAGCGGGGTGGGGGGGTGCCCGGCCCTGCCAGCCCACGCTCTGGGGGTGGCCAGTCCCAGACGAGCAGAAAGGATCCTTTTGCAGGGTTGGGGTGATATTTGTGCCGTTCAGGCGGTTACTGGGGTGTGAGTCCATCTGTCTGTCCGTACTGCGTGTGTGAGCTGAGGCAGCATCGGGGGGTGGGCAGTGGGATGATTTGGTCAGGATGGCAGCACTTCTGCTGCACTGGTTGCTGTTGCTTGGTAAGGAAGCAAAAAAGGATTAAAAAATAAATAATTTTTATTATTTATATATGATGTCTGGCCGCTCAGTGCTTCGGGAGAGAGCATCCCTTGTTACGCATAACACTGCAACATCTTCAAGTCATTACAGGGAGAAAAAACTGTCATTTTTGAGGTATATTTTTCTTTCTGGAAGTTTCAGAATTCCACATTTCAGACAAATGAACCTTTTTTAACAACCTGGAGCATGAACCTGCGGCGTCCATATGTGGTGGCCATGGAGCTGATGAAAGGAAAGGGTATGGACTATGACTGTGCTTCTCCGGCTAAGCATTTTGTCACGTCTGGTCTGCTCCAGCATCTCAGTTTTTGCAGTCAGGGGATGAAGGGGAACTGTCAGTCTCGGATAACTGGCTTGGCTATATCCTAAAGGGTAGTGCCCATTTTATTCTGTCTTGTCTGTAGCTCAAAAGCCCACCTGCAGACCTTTGCCCGTTCCCTGCCGGCATAGCTGGAGAGGAGCAACCCTTGTGCTATTTACCTTGTGGATATTGTTTGCTGCTCTTTAATTACCAGCGCAGGGCCCTAACGCCGTCCATTTCCACGCTGTCAGCTTGGTGTGGTCGGCTCGATCACAGATTGGCGGGGCTCAGGTGAGCCCCATGGGGCTTGAGCATTGGCAGGGCACTGGGGAGTGGGTGGCCCTGGTGGGAGCATCCCAGGATGGGACAGCAGGCAGCTGCCAGCTCCGGCGGTGCCACGGCATGGTGGGGACACGGGGAGCAGCTCGGCAGAAAGCAGAAGGGCAGACAGAGGCAGGTGGTGCTCCCGGGGTTACGTGGAAAAGCTCCCATTAACCACAATTTTTTCGTCCTGAAATGGCCAGATGCATGTGATAGATAAAACGATATTCATAAAATGATATTAATCTCTGGTGATGGCTTCTTGCAGGTCGGGGGAAAAAGTGGCAACTGCAAAGATAAAGGGAGGACAAGGGGGAAAGAGGAGGGAAAACAGTGCCAGTGGTGAGGATTTAGCCTGCAAATCTGTGTGGCTGGCCATGGCTACTGTAGCAACAGCTACAGTGAGAATACATTGCCCTTTTTTTGTTGACTTTTCAGTTTTTTAATTACCGGCAAGTTGGTAATGGCATGCAGAATCAGATCCTGCTTCCTTTCACACTCCAGACACTCATGTCTTGACCACAGGGCCATAAAATTATCAAAGGGAAATATTATTGGCTGTAACCACCTCGGTAATATTTTTACAACTCCTGATTGACCACAAATCTATATTTAATAAGAAAAACAAAGCAAACACACACCCCATTCACTTCAGGTGGTGCTGTACATTTAACTGGGGAAACACATTCATCCTTTAGGGAGGCAGGAATTGCAGACCGTGCCTAGGAAAATATGCTTATTATATCCATGACTGGAAAAAAAATATAAATTTTCCTTTTTAGGTATTTTCATAAGTTGTCCCAGGCTTTATCAGCTCAACTGGCCTCCTGCTAAATTATTGCAAATATTGTACTCTACATATTCATTGTAGTGGCACATTAGAGAAAGACTTTGATGTTTTGAGTACCTTACACAACATAATTCAGAAATTAAGTCTTTACTGGTTAAAAAATCACCCCTTCAGGGATTTGGATTCCTAAGGAAGCATAACACAGCCTGAAACAGTCTTGTCTTCTCTGCTCAGGTTTCAAGACAGGGAGGTCCTTCTCTTCATGCTTCTAGAGAGCTGTTAAGGAACGTCGAGATAGTTTTGAACATTGAGGAAAACACTTGCAACCACTGGGAAGACACTCTGAGGCAAAGCAGAGGCTTATGGTTTCTGTCAGGACCTCCAAAAGAAAATATATTCCCTACAGAGTTAGCCTGGGCCTGGACGCTGCATTGATTCTTGTACTTGATTCACATTCAAGCCGCTGCAGGCACTTGGGTTTGGCAAGGGCATAGCCTGGTGCTCTCAAGGTGGCAAGAGCAGGAGTGTCCCTGGGGGTATGTTACTGCGTGCTGTGGGGGCACCTGCATGACCTCTCTGGGTCCGGCTGCAGGAAAGCTCCCCGCTGCCAGCTTGCCCACCCGGTACCGTGCCCTGCCGTGCCTCCTCCTTGCTCCTACCCACCCAAGGCATGGGTCTGTCATGGGGCGAACTCCTGCCGCTGCCGGCTGCGTGGCAGCTGGGTGCAGAGAGGTGGTGTCAGAGGGGAAGGGCATTTCCACCGAAGCTTGTGATCGCAGGAGGTGGGGGCAGTTGGCTACAGTGAGGAGGTATGTGCTGGAGAGTTGCATGGAAAGAGCTGGCCCTGGCCACAGCTATGGCTGTGCACCCCAGTGGGTTTGCTGGCTGTGGACTGGTGTTTCTGAAGTGGGACTAATGACACAAAGTGGGGTGGAGCTACAAGGACTGGAAATGACTCTGGACATTGCATAAGAGCGGACACCTTGGAGAAGCTGTGGCAACTGCCTATGTCAGTCCACGAAGACAAGGGAGGCTGTGCCAGCCCTGGGCTAAGTAAATACAGGTCACATCTACGGCTAGGAAATTTGATGTTGACAAGTTAACATTGCAACTATTTCTGTTGCCAATACACCTGAAATTATGGTGGGTTTAGACGCCATGCGTAGCAGCTGGCAGGAGGTGGCAATCAGCTCCCGTGGGTCCACAATTCGCTTCTGATCAGGCAAGCGTACATGTCCACTGAAAATGATGCTGCTCCATCACTGCACAGGGCTTGGTCAGCCAGAGAGGTGGGTTTCTGGTTAGTGGGGTACGCTGTCACAGACAGGTGGGTGTCTCCATGGACAGGCAAGAGCCTTATTCCTAACTTCCCATGTGCTCATTAGCAGCCTGCCTCCCCCAGCTGGGTTTCGGGAATCCAAACCACCTCCTGGCATGCTGGCTCCTGAAGCCCTAACCTACTATTAGCTACCCACAGCTGATACAATAACACAAGAACTGTTGCAGAATAGGAGCAGCCAGCAGTAGATGCAACCTATAGATCTGCTTAGATGGCAGGCAGGACATTCGTATCACTCTGGCATACCACGTCTTGCATAGAGGAGCAGGTTTTCTCTGGGAACAGGTTCAAGGCGCTGCCAGTATCCACTTTTGTATCATGAGTTCTCTCCTATTGCTACTGGTCTGTGTCCAGGCAAGTAGTGGTGATAAGGACGCCTGGTACGTTCACATCTTTGCGGGGCCAGAACTCATGGGTTGCCCGATAGCTCGCCCTCCCACAGTGGCTGCAGGAGGTGTCAGGAAGGCGAGCGTGACAGTACATCATATGGCACTGGAACCAGTAAAATAGTTGATACTGGGATTTGTCATACGGTGGCCACCTTGACCACTTGCCTTCACTGCTGCTAGGTCCACATCCCTTGCCACCGTTCCCCTTAAGGGCTCTCGGTCCGCTTGGTCTCCATTCGCCTGCTTCTGTCACTGCCTCCCCATGTCCTGCACTTCCTTTTCCTTCCAGTAGATGATCTGCCGGTCTGATGGGTCCTTCTCGCAGCAGGTCACTTCCATGTCTTGTTGGATGTTATTTCTGCCATGGTTTGTGCAAGGGTATTTCTCAGCCTATCTTAGGCAGAGACCCAGCTAAAGGAGTGAAAAATCATATTGCTATTTCCTGCCTGCAAGCAGGAAAAATGATGCCTCTCCCATTTTTTGTTCTGTAGCACGGCAAAGCCAAAGTTGCTACTTTTATCTAAAACTATGCACATAACTGACTTTTCAGTTGGCTGGCTGCATTGAAATATTGGAGGGAAACAGTCTTTCTGCTTGATCTGAAGCAATTTTTTTTTTGTTTCCTAGGCAAATGGGAAAAAAAATGTGAAAAATTTAATTTGAGGCCAAGTAAAACATTTCATTTGACTTAAAATAAACATTTTCTTCAGTATAAAATGAGAATTTCCAGTATTTTCTTTTTGTGAAGGAAACCAAAAATTTTCTTTTTTGGATAGAGCCAAAATTCTTCAGTGAAAAAACCCCCATGATTAATTTTTATCTATGGGATATACTTCCATCCTTACCTTCTACCTTGTGCAGGGCTTTTGGGTCTTTGGCTTGACAGGAGCTCAGTGAGGACTCTGACAGGAGGGATGCACCTACTTCTTAAGGCAGAAACCAAACAGGAGAAATCCACATCAACCCCTCCCACCCCATGAATATCTCATTAAGTGCCTTTTCACAATTTAACTCTGCAAATAAAATCACCTTGAAAAGTGTAAGGGGAGTGTATGACAGAAACAAAATTAAAGGCACATGTTTATGAACAGCTCCCCATCCTTCCTCAATTTAACTGCTGAAAATATTTTTGTCTTCTGTTTCATGATTTGGACAGTGTTAAAAACACTGAAGCACTTTTATTCACACATCATCAACTTGTAGGAAGAAAAAAAAAATAACAGTGCCAGCAACTTTGATAACATATATGTGACAAACACTGTGATGCAATTTAAAAAGTGCTGTAAAGTATGGCCTGCTGGATCTTACAATTAACCACTACGACAGGCCCAGCACTTCCTATGACTGAAAATGAGCATATCTGAGGAGCTGAGGCCTCTGAATGTGTCCTTTGAAGAACAAGTGTTGTGCTCCTGATGAGAATTTTACCCTGCCCTGCATTTAAGGTCATCTGCACTTAATTCTTGCTAAAAAAATATTTCCATGTTTTGTCTTTTCATAAAGGCCAAAGGAGCTCGGCTGCTGCAACTTTTCCTGAGGTATGTTACTGTGATATACTGTGCCATAAACTTTAAATGCAAATGTGTAGATATATTTGAATATGAAGGTCTCTTACATGGTGAGAGCCACAGATGATCTTATAAATATAGTTAAGTCTGGTTTTCCACTGCAATCTTGTTTCTCTTCTGTAGCTGCATATGTAGCCCTCCAAGAGATTTGTCTTGGTCCAGCTTCCTGGGGACCAAACCGCACGGTGGGCCAAGGACGTGTCCGTGCACGTGGACCCGGGCTGCGATGGCCCCGTGCCCCACTCCCTCTGACACTGCCTGCACTGTGTCTCTGCCGAGATCAATAAAATGGAATTGTCATCTCTTCATCACCACGAAGGGGAGGTTGGTATTAAGTTTCAGCAGTCGATGTTTGCAGCAACAGAAATTGATACACGTTCCTTGTGTTATTTCAAGGCTCGAAGCTGTTTGCAGCTGTGTCTTTATCAGAAATTCTTGCCTCTCTGCCTCTGTCAAAGGCTTTTAAATTACTTTATGTTTGTACCTTTTGAGCAGCTGGATCTCTCTGCTCATATCCTTTAATTTGTTGAAACGTAGCAACAGCATTGTGGCCAAGGTAGCATGCCTGAAAACATCTCCAGCCAGTCCTAGGAGGGGCTGAGTGTATGATGAAGTAGCTCATAAATATAGCACCAGCTTATTATTTTCCTTATGAAGGTGTAGCCTACCCTGACCAGTTCTGAAAGTAAGATGGACCAAGCATTGGCTGAACAGAAAGCATGGTACAGGGCAGCTGCATCTTCTCTCCCTAAATCTTAGTGCTACCACCCAGCCCTCTTCCTTGCTGCACAAGCTCCCCCGTGTCTACCTGAAAAGCATTGGTCACCCAGTCTGGGGACAGCAGTAGCACCAGGAGCCATGGATAACCAGTTCCTCACCTGTAACCACACGTAGCTACGAGGGGAAGAGACAGTCTTTGTCGGTAGCTTGTGCACAAACCACCAGCTGAAACATATTCACACAAAACGTTTGTCAAACAAGTCGGAATAACAAATGCATATATAAAAAAATCAAAGAATTCATTAACAGAAAAGAAGGCTAAATTAGTTGAATAAATAATTCACCACAAATTTCTCAGTTCTATTTCCTATCAAACATTTACGTTAACCTTCTAATCCTTCAACTTGCTGAAGCTCCGGGAGGATTAAAGCCAAATGAAAGCGAAACCCAAAAAGGCAAGGAAATGCACCTATGTACCTGTTGTACCTAACATATGTGGAGTGTCTCAGTAGAAACTCTTTTTTTTTTCTCCTTTGATTTCCATTGCATTGAAATCTGTGGCTATTAAGGGAAGTAATAGTCCAAACCCTATCTCTATGGGAAGACTCACAGCTAGGTCTTGTATAGTTGTGGGTTTTCACCATTCATACCCCAATTCAGGAAACCACTTCAGCACGTGCTTAAGTAAAGAGCGCATTTATCTATTTTTTCTCTTCTGGTGGCTCTGTGAAGAGTTGCAGCTGTTGCTCAGGCAGATATTCTCAAGAAGGGACTTAACTTGTGTTTCAGGATAACTGGAAATGTCACAACATTTTGAGAGAGTTTTTGAAATGACAAAAACTTCACAAATCGAGAGCACAGGACCACTTTATCAGAATCTTAAGTAGCAAAATATTAGTTTCTTTGGTACTTGGGGACATCATGCACAGCCTGCAGCCTGCTTAAAAGTTCCCTTGCAAAGAGGTTTACTTAGCTGATGGCTGGGTGAAAAGCACAGGTTAACAAAATGCATTGTGCTGGTGCTGCCCAGTGGAGCTCCTCAGCAAATGTACAAATGTTAGCATATCTGACTCGGTTCTTATGCCCTGTGCCTTTCCCGTCTTCATAAACCCCCTGTTTCACTAAGACCAGTGCACTGGCTAAGCAATGGTATTTCTAATCATTTGGGTCAATACTGCTGTATCGCCATTGCAACATTGATTAAATTTAAAATACGGCATTACGAAACCGATGAGAATACAGTACTTTGAAGTTACAGCTCACTACTGCTTCCAGTCACTTCCACAGAAAGCAATAAAAAGTACAATCAATGAATTGGGATTTCATCAGCAAGATTTAACCTCAGTCATCATCTGTAGCAGCGCTGAGGTTTTAAAGACTACGTCGTGACCCCTTATTATGGCTTGGATACAGAGGCCTTGGCTGAACCAGCGGTTGCTGGTCAGGGATTTGTTTATCATCAGAGATGATTTTGTTTTTGCCATTACTGAATTCCCAGAGTGTATGTATCTCCTCTTTGTCTCTGCCATTCAGAACAGTCTCCATTTCTTGTTAATTTATAAACAGTGCAATGAAATCAAATGAGACTCCCGTAGGGCTTTCTTTTTATTGTAAACATGGTAATGCTCACTGAAAACACTGAGGTATTTCAGCTAGTAAACCCAGCAGGAAAAATAATGGTTTTGGGGAGGTGGTGGCAAGTCAAATATAGCATTTGTTCAAAGTAGCATCTAAAATACTTAGTTATTTTGTAAGCACCCAACATACTGTTTTTCCCCAAGAAGGATTTTCTGGCCATATCAAGACGGAAATCTCAGGTAAGCCTCTGTATGCACAATACATACTAAATGTATATGTTCACCATTTTGTGGGAAAAAGAAAAAAAACAGATAGTAGTTGAGACCTTTTTTCACCTTTTGGACATGTGAAAGATCACGCTGAGTGTCTCTTTCAGGCGTTCCAAATAACACAATGGGATAAAAATGTGCTTAATCACTCTGCAAAGTTCTGCTCAGTCCCATCATCAGATGGAACAGCAAATTCACTTTTTTCCAAAGAGAAAAAAACCTTTTTTAATATCTTCTCCTGGTGGAACTGAGTGACTGCTTCTTGCTTAAAAAAGGCTAAAAAATAGGAATTAATTACACTGAATACATAAATTCCGATAGAAATAATTTCTGTTTCTAGACATGGGACATTGCTCTTTATTATTTTTATGATGTTGCAGAACTACTGAGGTTATAACACACATTAAAAGTAGGCGCCAAGCTTTCTTAAATTAAAGGGTTGGCTATGCCCATGCCTCGCCTGCGATGAGTCAGTGTCAATTGCTGTGTGTACCCAGCGCCTGGACACCTGAGAGGTTACAGCGATGTCTCTCTCCTCACTCCATGAAGCAGAAGCACATTTTTTGTAAAGTAGAGCAATGTGGCAGCAACACAATTGTTCTGCTGGGTGAATCCTTAAACAAAGTGAGATAGAGAGAACTGATAGACTATATTTAAAGTCTATAAAAAGTTAACAGCCTCTTCTCAATAATTATGTATCTATAAAAAAAATAAAGATGATACAGGGCCAAAACTTAATGGCATTTATGTTAATGTGATACTGAACACTCACAGGCTGTAGATATCTGCAAAAGTGGGTCACATACAGCTTAGAAGCTTTACGTTGTATATTCTGTTGAGCATGTGTCTGTTCAAATAAGTTTTTTTGTGTGTAAAGTGAGCAAGTCACCTCTAGTACTGCACTGCTTCTGTGCATGCTGCCTGTGTTTCTGTGAAATCAAGGAGGACTGAAAACCTCCTGGTTGTTGCTGGCTGATACCCATTTGTTTAATGTTCAAGTGGGAGCAAATCTCCTGGTTCCATGTCCTTATATTTGCCTTTGTTCACATAAAATCCCATTGCCTGCCCAGGATGGGAGCAAATGAAAGTGAGGACTTAATTCCAGCTGATACCAGTTCATCGTGGCTTTATACTGGTTTTGCAGCAGGCTGGTTTCACTGGGCTGCCCTGCCTTGCCATTACTGTGAGTGAGAACCTCCATGTCTGTGTGACTGAAGGACCCCCAAAGTAATCTCTGCAGAGATCAGAGTGAAGGAGCATTGTGGGATGACGGGAAAATACAAAGACCTTTGGGAATCCAGAGAAATATGTTCCCCTCTATTTTTTTAACTGGAAACTCTGGTCCTCATTTTCTTGCCGCTTTTATGAAAAATTCAAAGTTATATCAGGCATTAAAATGACAAATTGGCTGATTTTGTCTGTTGTTATAAATATGGAGCGCTATTTGCTTGTCAGGCAGCTTCATAATTAGCAGCGGTCTATGTGGTATCAAGGCAAGAGATCATCAGATCAAGTTTCATGTTTATTCCACAGCCAGCATCTTCCCTATTGCTAATGAAAGTGTCTCCCAGGGACTGGCATATCTGAGCCTGGCAGCTATGTAACATCACTCTTTGAGCTTCACTTCCATCCCAACCCTCGTTCTCATTTGGTTTTTGATCACATCCCATATTTATAAATGTATCCTCTTATCAAATATGTTTTCAACAGTGCTTTTTAAGGCAAAATGAAACAATATGTTTTCTAGTAATTTTGGTTGCTGGTAAGCGTAAGTGCGTGTTTGTGGGGTGTGTGTTTATACTACCCTGGAGCATGGTCAGCTTTGCTGTTTTGTGTGGAACGGCACGTGCGTTCATGAAGGTATAAAAGGCCGTCAAGTTCCTAGTAGTTCACAGTTTGCCTTCTGCTTCTTCCCAAAGCTGAAAGGTTTTAGTTAGGGAAACTACAATGTCTCTGAAAAGTCATGATTTAATGAGGAAAAGAATTGCGAATAATGCAAAGATGGAAATGGGATTCCTTAAGAGATTCCATGCTTTCATTTGCTAAAATACTCCCTGCAGAAAATCTCTTCATCTTACCTTTTCCCAGTCTAGCAGTCTAGCCTTCATACTGTTGTTACGACTATTTCTGTATAGCATGAAGAAGCTGATGGTTTGGTATAAGCAATAAGATCACAGGACTTTTGATACTGGAGTATTGGATCAGTTGTCATGTCATGACATACATATTCATAACCTAGCAGGCCTTGTAGTCGATTTATGCATAAGGGACTGATAAGAAAAAAATTGATTTATGATGATCTCAAAAACATGGTCTCCCAAGATGTATTCGGCAGCTTTGAGACCTACAGTTTAGGCTCTATTAATTTTACAGTGCTGTCTGGAATTATCCATCTGTTTAAAGGTTAACTGTCTTTACACTTTTGAAATGGGTAGTTCTGTTTTGGTTCTTGCTTTGTTCATGCCACTGATTTATAAATTATTAAATCTATCACCGCACAAAAAGACTGAAATTGGTTGCCAGATTACAACATCTACTTATTTCAAACTTTACTTAGCAACTTTGTCTATTATCTTAAATACTACCTGTTAAGTGCTGGGAGGAGGGGAAATGTTGAACCCAATGGCACGTGTTGTACAATTCAATGAACTTTCTGCAAGAAAACACCATTATTATTACACAAATATCGCCATGTGCCCAGAGGAGCACATCAGACAAAGCCTGCAACACAGCACCGTACCAGACAGACTCTAGCACGTGGTCACACAGTGAGAGGGATGGTGGGGTCTCCTGTTTGAGAAAGAGCTACAGAGAAGACCCATAGAATTTGACCTTTCATTTTTCTGAGTAAAGCAGTCAAGCTATAATGTTTTTTTCCTTTTAGTAGTGTTGCTTGAGCAGGCAGGGCATGGCCATGGCCCTGCCTTGCCCCTTTCCTGTCAGGGCAACTGAGCTGGTCTTGCTTGTTTGGAAACTCGTCGTTGGAGGGGAACTGGGAAGAAGTGGAGGTGGAGCTGTGACGTGCATGGGGTGGCTCTGAGTCCATGTGCCTCCCAGCAGGCACCCACCATCCCTTGCTTGAGAGTCCGACTGTTGTCTGGAGTGAACAGCAGTGTGGAAAATGACTTTGAGGGCCATGGTTCCACTCACACAGCCTATTGCTGCGTGAGTACAGGTTGGCTTTATGGTACTCGTTGCCAGTAATTAATCTATAGGTGACAAACACAAAGTTCTCCATTATCTCTTCTACGGAGCACCCTTCTGCCAGTGCTCTTCAGCAGCTGGGCAGTTGGTTTCATTTTTAGCATGCGATCATTTGAAAAGCCAATTTAAGTGCATCCAGCTAGCAGGGAAGAGTGTCTGAATTTCCACAGAATTTTCTTTTGTGTTGCACACACATGTGTGGGTTTCTGTACTGCAGCTTCTTGTTGTCAGTGCTATCTGAGCATGTTGATCCATTGTGATAGGTACCTATCACGGTCTCGGTAACTGTTGGGCAGTGACAGTTTTGTTGAAGTTATAATGTCTTGTCTTGTGTCTGTGTATATTTGTTTGTCCAAAATCTTGCAGATAGATCAGAGATTCTTCTGCAGCACTAAGCTTTAAAAAACTCCCGCTATTAATTTTCTAAGTTGATTTTGGACTCTTAATTAACTTTGGCTGCAGCGTACAAGCTCCAGCAGAAATTTCCTTTCTCAAAACACAGGAGACCTATCCTTACATTCCCTCCTGCTTTTGGACAGCTACTAACCCAGGAGAGCCATTTTGCTTGTCTTTCTTGCTGGATCAGCAAAAGCAGAAATATTGCCTGTGCAGTATCTCTTGTATATAGAATGAGTAGCTCAGCTTTAGCATAGTTCTGCGAGAAGACTATTCCACAGAAAAAAATGTTCCTTGCAGTATTATTCCATCCCACAGCTTGAGAAACTCTGCATGAGCATTCATCATCTGATGATAGTCAGCCATGGGTGAAGAAGTTTGTTACACAGGCTGATAAATGTTGAGCAACTACTGTTTCCAGAAAGTCATATTCAGAGGTTCATACACTTAATATTCGGATACTTGGCATTTGCATGTGTAAAACTGGAGAAATTCCCAAGAGAATACTGAATAAATACCTTATGATCTGGTCCATTAACTTCACTGGCGAGGTCAGCTCTAGAACTATTAGAAAATAGCATTTTGCCCATATATAATTTGTTTTTCTTTCATTTAAAACTGAAAATAGAGAGGCTTTTCACAAAGATGTTCAATTGTTAATCTAAATGATTTTAGTTTGTGTTGGAAATTGAAGTTCTCAAGTTTGAAGTTCTTGCATTTACAATGTAAAGTTGAAAATTTCTACATAAAAAGACACTTTATGTGAAATAAATTATTTAAATGAACTCCTAATTTTCCAGTGAAAGCCCAATTATGTTGGAAAATTTTTAACCATTTTCTCAAGAGTAGAATCCTCAAGAGAAATGAAATATAGCTGGTATATTCTCACAGAATCATAAAACCCCTCCAAAGTTAGAGGACGCCTCAAGAGTTCACCTAATTTACTTCTCATAGTATGCAATGCTACAGACAGAAAAAAAGATAATGGTTTAAATGATCATAATGAAGAGTTTAAATTATTATTATCAATATATTTTAAACAAGCATTGGTTTCGAAACCACTGGCAATTAATTGTTTCAGTGTAACTTCTAATGTGTGACTTTTACCTGAACCAGCTGTGTGATTTGTTCTGAATTAATATTTCTTTTATCTAATAGTCGGAGATTCCAGTTAGGAACAGGGTCCTGTTGTGCCAAGGGATGTATGGATATAGAATTTAGCAAGAAGCCCCATGCTGAAGGCATGTCATCTGAAGAAACCCATCTCAAAAGTCTTCCTTGAGATCGTACTTTTTCCTAGAAGATTTCCAATACATTCTTAAATATGTTTTTGGCAGTAAATAACATGTTCTTTTTGAAGGGGGGCAACATTTGTAATTTCGGTTTTACCAAAGATTGCACACTATGGGTTGAGCTTGCCAATGGATAACATCCATAAATGTAAAATGTCAGTCTACAAATTACCAATCTCTTCCTGAAATGCTATGGTCTGTGAGCAGACAGGGGTTTGCTTTTTAAGCAAGAGGTGAGTAAGTGAGACGCTGTTGTAGGAGATAATTATGAAAAACAAACCTCATGGCTGTGATTGCAGGAGCTGTTGTGATAAATACAGGTAAAAATTGCGAGTCTGCAAATAAAAATGCATTTATTCAACAGCTTTCTGTGGCCACGATATAATTGAAAAGGATGCTGAGATCTCATTACTGTTGAAAAGGTCTCCTCACTATGCGGAAATGTGGACATAAAGCAATAGGGGAGAGCTGAACATTAAAAACATTGACCTGCTTCCTTTGGCTCTTGATTAGTCTGGGGATGAGGAAGATCTGCACACCCATCTGGCAATCTCTTGTAAATATTGACTTCTAGGGAGCAATGCCATCCTGCCAGCTCACAGCGGTGCCTTCCTTTGTTACCGCCAGATTGTGGCATTTCAGATAATGGCTGCCCTGCACACGCAAAGTTTCATCATTCCTTTAAAGAGCTCCATGCACTTTAGGCACAGCTCAGTCGCCTAAACCAAGGTATCTAGGGCCATCTGAGACACCTTGGGCATCCTGCTGGTCCCTCAGCTGCCAGGCTGGGTATTGTCTGGGTCTCCCATAGGTCCCTTGTCTTATCTCCCAGTTACCACGTGGATGCTTAGGGCATCTCTAACTGCAGGAGCTACTTATGTCTGGGCAACTAAAAGGTGCCCTTTGTGGCTCTGTGTCTGAAAGCACAGCTGCCATGCGACGGTAGAACCATAGGCGGTCAGCAACGGGGCTGACTTTGGCATGTGAGCACCCCAAAAAACTTAGAGGCATCATGGTAAAGCTTGTGCAGTATCATCTTGGTGGAAGTACCCCAAAAAACTAAAGGAATTCAGGACAAACAGTGATGGACTCCATGCCACTGGCAAATACTTGGGCATCTCCTTTAATGACCTTGGAAGCTGCAGTGTTTTGCAGAACAAGACTGATCCTTCAGAGGTGAATCTGTCCTTAACTGGTCCCACTAAAAGAGCAGAAATCGGAAAACAGAAGCTAAGGGAAAACAGACCATCGGCTTCCCTAGCAGGGAAAGCAGTGCTGTGAGCACAACTGGAAGATTGCAGGAGACAGGGAGGAAGAGATGGGTGCACGTACAGCAAAGTGCAAGGCCTTGCCTGCCGTTCCCGTGGTCCTTGCAAAGGTCTATCGAGCTCTCAGACCAACACTCTACTGCGAAAAGTGCAGAGTTAAAGCACGTGGCCCCAAGTGCAGCTTTTGCAGTTTGTAAGCGAGAGGTGGAAATTAGAAAACAATAACCACTCTCGGCCCAGCCCAGCTGCTTATGTGGGAGGGGGTGCAGAGAGAGAGACACACTTCTGTCTCTAATGTCAAGAAACACGCCAAAGCTATTCCTCCTGCGTCTGGACTCCAGAAAGTGCTTATGAAGGAGCAAGGAGGACAGGCTGCACTTGCAGTGTGGTTCTCACTGGGCTGCTGTTGAACTGCCTCGGAGGATGGATGGCTGGAAAAGAAATCGTGACTGAGCGCATGGCCTTAGCCTGGAAATTGTTCCTTATGACTTGTATCCTTTCCCACTTTCACATAACGCCTGTAAAACATGGCACACTAATAACAATTTTATTTGTCTGAGAAGTACTTGGAATTACGGCCGTGAGCGTCAGCAAACAGCGCCGGTGACCATGAGCCGTATCCCCTCTGCCTCAGATGCCTGACTTAAGCCTTACTTCATTTGCCTGCCTATGGAGGGACCTGGGGAGTGGCAGCCCTGGACGGCAGGTCACCTGAAGTGCTCACTGCTGTCCCCAATTTGGACGCGGCAGCTGCGATGGCACCAGTTAACCCCTGTCAGTAGGCAGCCTGAGCATGGCCCCCAGCACTAGCGACACAAACCAGCCTGCTGCTTCTGCTGCCTCTGCTCTCGAGGCACTCGTGCAGCAGTTTGGGTCCAGGTACACGTAGGCAGCACTTTGATATTAGTCGGGAATAAACAGGCACAGGCTCGACTGAAGCCTTATTCTATCATTCTTTCAGTTACTTTATACAAACCTCTTAATAGCTGATGTGATAAGGCTGATGGTCAAAATAAGTTTGACTTTGGGCAAAAAGGCATTAGGAGGAAACTGAGAAAACATGGAATTTTACCACCGAAGCAGCCGGCAGCTGACTTGTCATGATCCCATTTACTAACGATAGCGCTAGGGGTAGTGACCCGCCTGAGGATGTTTTTCCAATCCTTCCACCTTCCCCCTGCTCCTACTCCTTCTTTCTGTTCAAAAAGATGTTTTGTCGCTGGGTGCTGGTGCAAAACCTCTCCAACAAACCTCAGAACTTGCTGGGCATGTTTTTTGTTAAGTGCCAGGTGGTGAAATAAAAAAAGACAAGCGCACAGAGACTTTTTGTGACTGTGATTAATTTTCACGTTCTTACAACTCCTGATCCTGGCTGCATCCCGATGTGGAAGATTCAGCATTTAAATAGCATTCACAGGTTACTATTGATCAGGGGGGCTGGGGGGAAGTGCATTTATTCCTTGTGGATTACTTCTTCTCCTGCTTTGTAATTATTTGTTTCCACTTGTAGTGGGTTTTTTTATTTAGTGTTTAAAACTAGTTTAATTAATCTCCTCTGTTGTTGTTGTTTTGAAAATGTGACAGACACTCATGAGATAGATAATGGATTGATAAAGAACACTTGAGGGGACCCTGGAGTGCTCATCATTTGCTAGGTAGGGTATGTTAAACATAATACTGGTAAGATCAAGCCCTCCAGGACAAAAAATGAAAGAGGCATTTAATTGGAACACTTAGCAATCACAAAACCAAGACAGAGGTTAAATTGTTTTGAGCAAGAGAAATTAATACATTAAAGGTTACATTTCCAACTGTGAGGCTGCAGAGCCAGGCTCTTATGCAGTGTCAGAATTACATAAGGCAGAAGAAATGGCTCTGAAATGATTGTGGAATCATTAACAAAAGCCAAGGCAGAGTAAGACATTTCCCAGCAGGAGGGTGTGAAGAAGAATAAAGACATGGAGAGAGCTCATTAAGAATGAATTGCAGACCATAAACATTTGAAACCACTAAGTGTGGAGTTCTATCTGTTATCTAATGACTCAGAAATTATAAAACTAGCAATGACTTTCAGAAAAGGAGTTGACTTTGCAGGAGGTTGTTTGCCATTATGAAAAAAAGGTAATTTTTTTTTCTAGTTGGGGGAAAAAAATAAAAATCCTTCATCTTTGTAAATCAGCACAATTTAAGCAACTTCAGCTATACCCCAGAGAGATTTCCTTCTGTATAATTACACATTGTCTCAGATTTAGTAACAAGGATGTTGAAATGGAGGAACTGCATAGAGGATGAAGGAAGAGACAAGAGGTTCATTTCTTACCGTCTGACTGCAAATGATTAACCTCTTCATCTTTGAAAAGATCTAGCAAGTGCTGAGATCTCCCTAATTAGCGGGAATTTCATTTTCTTCATTTTGATTAAGGTCTAGACCAGTCTTTGCCTGATAAACAAATGATCGTCAAAGAAACAAGGGTGAATTAAATGCTCTGACCAAACTCTGTCCGTTTGGTTTATATGATGCAGCCTCAGCAGATCTACACAGAGCACAGAAGAAGGCACAAGAAGCTTATTTTTAATAACGATACATATGACACAACCATTGTACCCAGCTACCAGGACATTCCTCCCATGTCCCATAATGGTGTAGCTTGTTTTCCTGTTTATACTAGAGAAGTTTCCAAACTAAGCATCCTATGGGATGAGTAGGACAAGAGGCAAACAAGCAGGTTTAGAGAGTGGCAGGAAAGAAATCCCCCGGGGGGGAAAGGAGTTGGAGGTTTGGGGAGCAGAAATGTAAGGAAAATGGCCATTACAGGTTGCTGACAGGTTATGGAAAGGTTACAAAAGCAGACCAGTTTGGTCTACCCTAACTTCATTCAGTTTTCAATTTTTCTGCTGATATGAAAATCTTTCGTAATGAGATAAAATGTCCTTAGTTAAACAAAACATTTCATTATCAGTATCTTTCATTTTTAATCATTCTCTGTTTAAGATTTGGTCCATTCTGAAATAAAAGGTACCTTCAAGGGAAGCTTGTCACTCCCTAGCTGTTAAGATTCAAAAACATCAAAGTAAAATTTTAACAAATGACCTTTTTTTAAAAAAAAAATGGTGAGGAGAACACATTCATCCACATCATGAATTCATGAGTGCTTTGGTTGACCTAAATTTGCATTTTGGGGCAAATAAAACTGGCAACCCAAAGCACCATTCCACTTGGGTGTGAAAACAGAGAACGGCAGGCTCTGGGAGAAGGCAGGCAGGGAAGGTGGGACGACTGTAGAAAGGTCAACAGTAGAATTAGCTTCCATACTGTAGGCACAAAAATTTCTCATTTGTGGTGGTTGCAGAGAGAGCTAAATGCATGCAAGGTCCATTTAATGGATCCAGTTTATAAAATTGGCTCCTACTTTCTGACCAGCATTTATTTTGACGGTTGAATGACTTACAGTTCCAATTAAAAGCAGCTAGATGTCTAACTCAGAGACTGTGGCTATAGAAAATAGCTCGTCCATGCATGGTTTTCATTTGTGCCTGTATTTAAAAAGTACACACATCTGAACCAGAGTCAGAGCTGCGAGGAATTCAGGAGAGCCGAATTTACCAGCTTGCGGGCTGGGCAAGCTGGGCTTTGCTCTCTCCTCGGAGAGGGGAGCTGACACACCACTGCCTGCACCCGCAGCTGCGAAAGGGCTCGAAGCTGGAGGTGACATTGAGGCGTCAATCACAGCCCTGCTGCCTATCAGCCCGGACGGGAAATACCCTGTCTGCAGCAAGGACCTGGCACGGGGATTTTGCTGCCAGAGAGAGTGCTCCCCGTATCATCCCGAAGCCACTCACGTGGTAAAATGTCAGTAAACATTTTTCTGCTCCTAATACTTTGCTCCCCTTGGCAAGTACCACATCTACTTGTGTCATTAGAGAGACAGCCCCTCTTGCAGTGACGGGGGCAGGAGGGGGGGGAAGGCAGGGAGGAATTATATTAGTTTAAAATAGAGGTAAATGTTGTGGGATAAATTCAGTCCCCTCTGAAAGGAGTGCCCTCCTGTTGTTTCCAGGAGACGTGGCAAATTGAAATCAACGGTCCTGGAAATGAGTGGGACATACTGGGGGAAGGTGTGCGAGTAAAATGGCAACAAAAGCATACGTCCTTTCTGGCATTGTCCGTCAGCATGAAATAATCCTGTGGAAGTATTCAAAAAGCCGTATGTTGTAAGGATCTATGTTAAGATCACGAAGTTCGGCTTGTCATTCAGACTTCAGAGGGGAGCTCGTTTGTGAACAGAGGAGGAAAAGGTCTGGAATTCATAAGAACGGGAGGAAAAAAAAAGGAAAAGACCCTGAAATTTCTTTAATAAATAACCAGGATTGAGCAGCTCCAGCAGGCAGGCCAGAAGTGACAGTCAAATGTAACGTATCGCTCAGGACACCATCAGGCTTTTGCCTCCTGCTGCTGTTTGAGGATCTCTAGATGCTGCAGGAAGAGGTTTATTGTGGTGCAGATTTGCTGCAGAGTGTGCAGCGTGCTGCAATAACAGAGATATTTCCAACGGTCTTCGCTGCAATACCGTGTACTGTATGTACTTAGCTGAAATCAATGGGACATGTAAATGAGAATAGGCAGAATCCCTTCTACGGCGAGGAACAAAGCATCTGTGCTATCCTAAGCAAATAAAAGGATCAGCTCGCGCAGGATGCACAAAGAGCTGTGACCGCACTGTACCGTGAGGGGTCTGTTGTGAAGTTGAATATGTGTAATTTCCTAGTGGTTTGGGCAGGGTGAGGGTAACTTAATACAAAGCAAGCGAGATCTTTGCATGCTTCTAGCAGTGAATATGAGGGAAAAGGCATAAACCAGAGGTTTGATGAAAACCTCTGTGATAGGAAAGCAAAATCTTTAATGGGAGGGAAGAAAAGAAAGGTTGCATATATACAACTACTGAATAAACAAATTATATGTTGAGTCTAAATGATTAATTGCCCTGAAGAAATATATGGAACAGGCCAAACTGGAGAGAAAAGAAAAAGCATATTTCAAGGACAAGACAAAACCAGATCCTAAAAGAACCATGGTTTTCAGAAATCCCCCCCTTGAAATAAATGTCCTCCTAAACACCCACATGCCCCTGACTAAACAAAATTCGAATAATAAAATAAAGCAAAAACCAGTGACTTAAGGGGGGAGAGGAGGGTACGGAAGAGGGAGGGAGGGAAGAAATACACCAGATAAAGAGAAAATATACAGTGTAATATTTCATCTGCTGATATACCACAGTGAAACATAAACTAATCCTCATTCATATGGGAATATTCACTCAGAATTTACTTGTGGCTTTGGTACTTTTTCTTGACTGGTTAGATTCCAGGTCTTCTGGAAGACCTGGAAAATTTGAAAACACAAATGTAGATAAGAATTAAGTGTATCAATTCACTGCTGACTTGCCAGTTCCTTCCTCTCCCATAAAAAAAAATCCCACACCTTGCACACTGCATACCTTTGTGCATGTATATAATAAAATAAATATATTTAATGTAGTCTTACAGCTAGGGGTCATATGGATATACTTATATACATTCACACACAATACCCGTCGCTCAGTTAAGTACAAGGGGGAAAAAAAAAAAGATTTTCTTTGAAGACCAAAAGTCAGACCCAAGGTAACAAAAGTAAAGCGTAATTTACCCTGTAGTTAAAAACCAAAGGAGTCTTTTTACTAGGGGGCTGCTGGTTCTATTCATGCCATTCCAGAAGAATATAAAAGAGACGCTTTGGGATTTTGAAGTAAAAATTCACAACAGTATGTCTTTACTTTTTTTTCCCCTTCAACCAAGACATCTTTTGCTGCAGTCCTTTATCTAGAGCTTTGTATACATATTTTTAATCCTATACAAAAATGATAGGATGTCAAGAAGGATCTATAATAACACCATTTTTTTTATTTCACTTCAAAGACTTGGCAATTTCTGATCCATGTGACATTCACACTCCTTCAGGGTCAAACAACATCTTGCAGCCTTCATAAAATGATTAAATATTTTAAACAGCTCCTGCTTATACCTCCATCGCCCCTCGAGACTGATACTGTTATCGTTTTTGTCAAAGCCAGTTTCCATCCGCATTTGTCATTCCTGCTTGCATTTATGAGTTATCAATCGCCACGTCAAAATGCAAAATAACTGATGTTCTCTGGGCGGGATTGGATGGTCTATCTGGGGCTTTTAATCAATGCTGATTTTTATTTTCCATACCCATACATAAATCTTTACCATTCTGGGCCACATATAATGCGTTTGTACAAAACGCAGTGACAGAAGCAGTAGTTATATTATCAAACATTATACCTCGGGGCTAACTGAGTATCAAGGGCTTTCAAAAGGGAACATTGGGAATTACTGTGCAGGAGAGATGACTGCAGGAGAGAATATAAGGGATTGGTTGTTGCCATTTATAAATCAACATCATGCAAGCTAATCCTTCTCACTTAAATGCAGCCCAAATACTTTTCCTGATACTCTGAAACTCAGCCCTATCTATTTTTTTTAAAGCTTGCATAATGCACACAAACAATGGTTATACGCATTTTCTTATTTCTTGAACTTTTCTCTAGGGATGTATATAGAAACTGTGCTGCTGTGTTGTTTTTTTCTCCCCAAGGCCTACAAGCCAGTAAATATCCTCTTTTTAATCATACCTGAATTATTAGAACTCTCTCCACCCCCATTTTTTTGCCTGAACCGCTATAATAAAAGGGAGTGTGTTTCATTCATTAGAAGGGTATCTGCCTCGTTTATTCAATGAAGATTGCAGCCAGCTATAGAAATAGCTCATAGCCCCTGCCAAGCGGGCTCCGAGGGCCAGGTTGGGGATAGTTTGGAGTCAGGATTGCTGAGTGCTGAGCTCCCTGGGGAAACCGGGCACCATCGCAAGGAAGCAAAGGTGAGGGGAAATCTCCCACCTCTCTGCAGGAACGTCTGCGTGTGCTGCGTGACCCAGGTCTGGTTACCGCACTCCTTGCCAACTGGAACTCCCGTTTAGCTGGAAAATTGTCCATATTGCTAATAATGGCAATAATTATTTTTACCAGGGTTGAACGAAACTGCTCGGGACTCCCCCGAGCGAGACACGCTTTCAGGCTCAAGGGTGGAAAGTTGAGGCATGTAATTGTGCCTGTAAAGTTCCTCCTTCCTGCTTTCGGTGCTGGGAGGGCTGAACTGAAGTCTTGATAAGATCTGCTAGATAAGGGGCTGTAAGTGGTGAGCAGCCTCTTTTCCTCTTCTTTTGTAACTGAGCTATCTGCCACGGGACCAAAACATTTTTATCAAGTTTTCAGCAAAACATTTTTCTGAATAATCCACTTCTATTATGTGATTTCCCCTATTGTGTACACAGGCTTAGAAAAACCATGCTTATAAGCCTTTTTTGCTGAACTGCTAAAGGACATTCATTCCGGGTATCTCCCGAAGGAAGGTTACCAAAATTCTCTCCGATACAGGCTAATATGTTTTATTCCTCATTAACTAGGACAAACAGGAGAGTCTTTGAATTGCAGCCCCACTATCTCAGGGGTCACCTTATTTTATGTTTGTGACAAACTACAATGTTTGCACTACGGCAAAGTAACCTTGATCATCCATTCCTGCGCTCTGTCAGGGTCAAAGTGGCAAGTGTAATGCAAAAATTAGGTTAAGGTGACTAGAATAGAGGTCTCTGACCACCCTTTGGGAGCCCAGCATTACCAACCACCGTTTTCCAACATATGTGAAACTTTTGCAAAAAAAAAAAAAAAAGAAAGAGAGTACGGTACCATATTGAAGCATAAGAAGAGGCATAAAAGTAAGAACATGATTCAAAGTTTATTCTGTTAATCTTTCTGAATACCTATGCCAAACCCAAGGAGTACCCAGCTGCAAAGTATTCCAAAATTGCCCTGATTCTGTTCTTCGAATATGGGTGAAATATTATTGACCTTTACCCTCCGCTGCCTTCAGCGCTGATGCACAGCTCGCGCGGCCACCTCCTGAGGCCAGAGCCGAAGACCCTGTGCTGGGCAGGGAGAGCACTCCCGTCCTCCCCTGGGAGCCACGCTGGAAATGCTGAACTGGAAAGGTTGCAGCAACCAAAAGCCTTGTATTTGCAAAGTGATCTGTAGTCACAAACATGTCCCCGAGTGTTTGGAGAGAAGAAAGCTTAAATGAAGACTAAAACATGGTTTGAGGACTAATAGCTTATACAGCTATGAGTTGAACAAAAATGAATTGCACATGGGTGTTTTAATTAAGAGAAGAGAGGTTATTTTTTCTGTAAGCTTCAAGAGGAATCCTTACTGGTACCATCCTTCAGTCTCAATGAATCAAACTTCCTCTGGTAATGATACAATAACATTCACTACCTCAGTCAAGTTTTAGACCCCCTTCCAGCAAAGTATTAAAACATTTGCTTACCTGCCTTTGAGGATGAACAAATAGCCATCCTACAGAACCAATGCATTTGGTGCAGGACCCAGAGAGCTGCACACTGGCTAACGGTGTGAAAAGGCTAGTGTAAAACCGAATGGGGTTCAGCATGGAGGAGACAGCCTTGCTGATCTGGTGGTGTGCGTAGGACAAGAGTTACGACAGCCTCTTGTCTTTATGTCTACTCTATACCTTAGCGTGCAGGTAGCTCCCACTATGAGGCCTAGGAGACTTTGTATGCAGCCCCAGCAGGCTTTCTGATGGCGGCTGTTCTTGGCAAAACCTCTGGCTGGTGGGGCTGCAGCACTTTCAGGGTTTCCTGGAGCCGTGCTGGGTTGAGGTGCCCATCCAAGGCAGTTGGCCAGCCAAGAGCTTGGAGACCCTATATTCCAGCTCTCGCTATTCCCTTCATCCTTCCTATCCATGACTTCACACAACAGCAACATCGCTCTGCTAGATCAACAGCAACATAGCCCTGCTAGATCACCAGGAGTGCCACGTTAGCGGAAATCTCTCCTTTTGCAGGTAGTGAGGGAAGAGGCTTCCTGCCCAGTGTGTCCAGTGGTGCATCTGAAACAGCTCTACAGGTAAGGGAAACCCAGGAGATACTCCTTGCCCCAAGAAGGGGTGGGAAGGGCTTTGTTTTGGGCTGGTCTTGAGCTCTATTATGTGTCTCTCAGCTCGATGTCCACCCTTACCTCATGGCCCTGTTTGTGTCATCCATCCTTTCTCCAGCTCTGTGTTCAGACAGAGTTTGAAAGGAAATTACCCCACTCAGGACCCAAATCTAGAGCCTCAATTTATTCTGAATAGGATTTTATGACTCATGTAGCCTTGCTGAAGTCAATGGGATAATTCACATAATATGAACTACTTGGTGTGAGTAAGAATACTAGAATTCAGCCTCTACTGTTTTGCTTGGATTCCTGGTCATGATCTTGTATGCTTGTTTGACCTGAGTAGCCAGCCCTCATTTTTAAGTCAGGTTTGGACTCTCTGCAGATGCAGTTAAATTCTCTTGTTTCTCCTGTTTCTGCCGATGGTTGGGATCATCAATGTTTTGGATCTCGTTTGGTTTGTAATGTATTTTTATCTGGCAGCTGTGTCTCCTGCACACTTCTCTGGCTTGTCCAGATGAGTGGGTGGTTCTCTGACTCCTGGCATGCAGTATGATTTTTTTTTTTAACTTCTCCTTTTGGCTTCCCATCCTCTACAGCAGAAGTCACATTAAATTCACTTTAAATAGCTTCTCTCAGTTTTTGCCTTCAAAAAAGATGGATTGTTTTGAATAGTTTTAGTAATAAAGTGCATTTTCTTCCCCCTAGGATTCTGAGTAGCAAATTTCCATCTGTGTCAGAGACCAGTGATGCTGCTAGGCTTCTGGAACCCTTTGGAAAAGCAGGTGAAGATCTCACTAATCACCTTTATATCTGTCTAAGGGACTTGCTTTTCAGTCACTAATCAGCAGATGTTACCTAATGCTTAGATTTTGCTGTTTTAATGGTTAAAATTAGTGTCCAATGGAAAAATTATAGGGACCTTCTCCACTATGTCTCTTTCTGCCAGATTAATCTACAAGAAAATTAGTGGGAACTAGACCTCAGAGTTTTGCATGTGGAGTCAACTTTATTTTTGCATGTGCGTGGTTTGTGGGTGCTGAAGACATGAATGGTTAAACTAAAGCAGTTGTGTTTCGTTGTCACTGCTCAAATTAAATATGAACCTAGAAATTCCAGGATCTGTCAGTCCAACCAGCTTGAGGAAAATATCCCAGCACTGAATTTGCATATAGGCTCCTACCAGGACAAAAATAAATCGACCTTCAGACATGTTCTGAGCTGTGTCAAGTCAGACTTTTCTTCCCCACCTTGGCCACTCCTAAAAGGATGAGGGTCAAAACTTTCAGGAAATCTTTTCAGAAGGAACTGAGATTTCATAAAAATATACTTTGCTCATGCTTCTGGCTTAAATAGTAATAATAGCTCTATCTTAGGTCTTTGAGGCAGAGGAAATTTGTAAACAGAATGAGAGAGAGGTTTACTAGTTTAAACTGAAGTAAGAAATCTTATTGCTAGATTACCAGCAATTTGCAATTTTGCTAAAATGTGTAAAATGGCAAGGTTTCTCTTTACCAAAGAAAATGATCCATCTTGGGTCATTTAGCAGTAGCTACAAATATAGGCATGCTATCAATATCTAATCTGAATAGCTGTTTTTGTCAGAGGACACAGTACCTAAAGTGCTTAGTTTTCAGATCCCACTCCCTCCTTCAGTTTAACACCTGCAGTGTGTGAACCTCACAGATCTTAGGGTCCACTCTCTAAAGGCAAGCCCTCTCCCTCCACCCTGCACCCACCATCCTGCCCTCCCAGGAATACATGCTTGTAGACTAGCGTGAAGGACCTTGATTGTGTTTCACTGTCATTTCTTTTGGAGACTTGCACAGGGGTCTCATTCCTCTGTGCTGTAGCTGCCTGAACTGCACGGTGTCCCCCCTGCTTTTGCACAGGCAGGGCTCTGCTGGTTGCAGGGTGTTTGACATTGTCAGGTTCGTGAAGAAAATTAGTAAACCTCACATGTCCTACCCATTTGGGAAGAAATAACAGGGTCTCCAGAGACTACACTGTGGCCAGAATTATGATTCTGTATTCAGCCTTTTGGGGCTTTTCGGCTCCACAATGAGATAGTTAAATAGCCTGAGCAGTCCAAGGAAGGGTCTCTTGATTCCCTCTGCTATGTGATTGAAAGAAGTGGCACGAGTAAGCCTCTGACTCTACACTACATGAGTCTTAGTGGGATAGGGAACGAGAAGACTGGTACTAACTTGGTTTTCTGAGGAGGTCTTGGCTCAGTTGCTTTATTCATTTGCATTTAAAATATCATATACTTGCAAAATAAGCCTAGTAACACAACCAGAAATATCTGCTGTACACCAGAATATGAAAGATATTTTCCGGATTGGGGGAAGGAGCTCTGAATTGAGGGGTAGATTTACTTTTGTCTTTCCTTTTAATTATTATATAGTTTTCCCAGACAAATTACTCCTTTAACCTAAAAATAGCTTTATTTGCTATTAAAGTAACACAAGTAGAATGATTCAAATAAATTAAAAAACTGTAATTTCACTGAGTTTAATCCATATAAATAAGAGTAGAGTTAAAGTGAAATTCAGGTCTGTGGCAAAAATCCTCTTCATTTCAGTGGGGTCAGGACTGCACATTTAGATTCATATCCTCCGATGAGATGAAATGCCATAGCACCATTAATTTTTGTTGATCTGAAAAATATCATCATCTGATGTTCTGATCCTAAGCGTCTGAAGGCAAACTTGCATAAGGCTGTCTGAGTGCAGGAGAGTCATTACATGGGTGATCATTTTGAACACACCTCTTTTGCAGGAGAAAGGGTTGCCAACGTCACATTCCTGCACAGAATTTACTGCAGAAATATTGGCTACATGTAATATGTGACAATTACAGTTAATTTTACTTGAAAGTGTCAGAATCGGCACGTAGAAAGGCACAAGGACCTTACCAAGATATACCAATATTTAAGTGAAGAAATACGTTACTGTTAAAAACCAAGGTCCAAACATTTTAAAACTTTAAATATGAAAAATGGAGAGTGTAAAAAAGTAATATGGGAGAACCGCAGAGAGGAGGAAGGGAATGCGGAAGACAGAAGGTCTAAGGTAAGGTGAAATAAGTCTGATAAATGTGGAAGTGTCAATAGGAAGTAAACAGAAGATAGCCTTGTATGTCTATATATATGTATGTGTTGGGGGATATTAAAAAATCCAAACGAATGCAGAAGCATGGTAAATCCAATAACTTTTGGTCATATACTTTAAAACTCTGAATCTGAACTACACACAGATACTGTTAGAGACCACCGAGAGTCTGACTACCAGGAAATACTGATGGCTCTGTCTCGTGGTCCTAAGCGCATCTCTTAATGGCATGTGGTCAACAAGAGAAAAACAGCAGTATCTGAACAGTTTGTGCTCCTAGAGCTTTCTCACCAAATATATACCTTTTTCTTCACCTGTGGAAAGGACATGATCAAGTCCAACCCAAAGTTTCTCCACAACACAGCAGATAGAAACCTTTTTTCTTCTGAAATGAATGAAGAAGTAGTTATGATTTTTAACACTATTATAATTAGAGCAGTTTGGTGTCTCCGTCAAGTAACATCACCTTCCACCTTTGGGTAGGGGGGAAAAAAACCCAGCCAACTGCACTTGGGCACCAGAGTGATAGGAACAATGAGGCATTTTAAATAAAATAAACCCCCCTTGTTATGACAAGTGACTAAACCCCACAAATGAATGCAGAAGTCTGCTATTTAATGTAGTGTATGCTGATATTTAAGCAGGTCTATATCTGTCAAACAAGCCTCTTTTCTAAGACTGGCACAGACTGTTCTGCGTTTGGTTTCCAGAATCAGCAAATTACATTGGCAGAACAAAGCTGTCATATTTGGTGGTATTTTGTTACATCCATTATCTCACTTAAGTTTAGACATCTCTTAGCAAAACCAGATCCCACTTAAAGACTGCCTTATTTTGCAACATTAAACAAAATGACAGGCTGCTTAAAAAAAAAAAGTTCATTAGCAAGCAATGAGTTGGTGGAAAAACTGCACGGCTGCTTCAGATATGACGAATGAAAGCATGAGATGCTGTAACCTTTCCACAGCGGGCCAAGAGCATACATCAGGACTGTATTTGACTAAACAAGGGTATTAAATGGCTTCAATAAACAGAATTAAATAGAATGAAAAAAATCAAGGATACTTTGGATTTGATTAAGGAGGTGTTACCTCAAGACCTGCTTGGAAGGGATGGTACCATGCACCACTTATGCCTCAATAGTGACATATATGGGACAGTCATAAATAGTGATATTGGAAAGTCTTTGCCAGCCAGAAGACAGTAGGTATACAGCAAGACCGTATGCAGGGCAACCTGCCTTTGAAAAGGAAGGTTATGGCACGGTGTCTAGGTGTTTCTTTTTGGTTTTATTTTTCTGAGGCCTACTGAGGGCCAGTTTCTCTTGAAAAGTGAAATTTAGTTTTAACTGACTCTTCAGAAGGATAAAAAGACAGCTGCTATCCTGAGATTAGGGGTTGAGGGTAACGGTGGTAAATTGCTACGCTCTGGTTTATGTATGGGTCAGAGCAATAGAGATGTTTTGTTTTTAAACAACTTCCCATTTCCTTGTCATCTTCTTGTTTTTTGCCTTGGAAGGATGGACATGTCCTGATCTGGTGGTGAGGTATAATGCACCCATCACAGAGCTGGAGTGATATTACAGGCTGACCCAAGAATACCTTTCTGAGCTGGAGATAGAGCATCGCTGATACCTTTCTTCTCGGTTGCACTGCGAACATCCAAGCTGTGAGAAGCCAGTAGTCTGTAGAGCATGGCCACATACAGGTGTGCTACAGAGCAGCTGGGGAAATGTGGGATTTGTCATGGGGGTAAAAGCCATACTGCGCACCTAGGGGAATGTACTACCAAATTAAGGTGGCCCTGTGAGGCGAACAGTGTCCCAAGCACCTCCAAGGGCCTTTGCCAGGGTACATCTCTGCACAGATACAGGCTTCCACATTCACCTGACACCTACAGAAGCAGAAGTCTGATCACAGATAGGTTTTTTTGGTCACTTATTTAGTGGTTTTTAACATCTCAAGGGAAGAAGCATTCTTTGAAAAATTACTGGATGCTGACAAAAGGTTAATTTCAATGTTCGTTTATTCTCTGCACCTTAAATAGTGCAAAGGGTTGCAGTGATGTTATGGACCCATAATTATAGGGCTTGGGGGACATCCTGTCTTCTCTGGTGTTTTGAATTCACTTCTGCTGCAGTAACACAAATGAGAAAAGAACTTGCTGGCCAACCCTATCATTTTAACAAAATTCACACTTCAGGGTGTGCTCTGAAGAAGTAAGGCTCACGATTGCTTGTAGCATCATATGGCCCCCACTCTTGCCACGTGCACACACGCGTGCACACACAGATGCACACGTACTTTAGAGGTTCCTGAGTTTATAGGCATATAGATAGTGCATGTCTCCTGAGGTCAGCAGATGATCTAGAGCTGACTAAAATAGTTAATAAAGATCATTCAAAGTTTTGGGCTGAATGCATTTACAAATGACGGTTAAAATCTCTGCTTGTGTTTGTGCATGTTTATGCACACACATGTGTATTAAGAGGGACAGGAGAGAGAAGTTGCTTTTTTCAGAAAGTGAATAATGTCATCGTTGATTTAATTAGCAAATTCTAGATGTGCTGACAAAGGAAATTTTCTTGGGAGATGCACTGTGTTGTGTCAGTGGTCTAAATGAATAGGCTGAGCTGAATTCCCGGTAATAACAGATGAACAACACAACTCGCCAAACCTCAAACAGTGCATAAATCAATTTGCTGGGAATTAACCACTCGCTTTAAAATTAGAGGTTACTTGACAGGGTTTCAGTGATTAGGTTGTCAGGGACCTGTATTTCTAGCTGGGATTTATCTTTCATTGATATAAGTACATCCCCTTACAGGCATCCGAGTGAGTAGGGGTAGCAATCCAAAGCACCGGGCTAGTTAGGCAGCACGGTTTTATTCTTTGTAAGTACTAGGCGGCATTTGGAGGTGGACAAAGGAGGGCAGAACAGGGACACTTATCAAAAAGAAAATGTGCTGGCTTTGTGAACTACTAATAATGCCCAGGATATTAGTAGGAGAACTGTGAATGAGGGGAAGCATTTCAGAATCCCTGCACATCACATGGCCCTTCTGTGCAATAAGGAGCTTAACAGTTTGTTAAATGAGATGCCGAAAAATGTTCAATTATACAGAGAAATTAATGAAAAGCAGTAAGCCACTTGGAGGTCACTTCATCTTGTGGAAGTTGAACATTCGTGTGGTATACACAGCCAGGGCCACCATTTTTATGATTAAACTTATATTCCCATATACTTCAAACAATGGCAGATGGTAGACAGAGCAGTGAGATTAGGTACATATGGTAAATGTGGGGGCAGGGGGGGAGGTATGGGACAGACAAAGCAAAGGATCATAGGCTCTGACGGTCAAATCAGAATGTAAAAGATCAATAAAACATTCATAGAAATTGGCCCAGGAAATACCAGGGGTCATCTGTCAGGTCTATTTATTGCAGCATTCCTGCTTTATTTTACTTAGCCAGTGGGGAATGTCCATCCCCCTCACTTTTCTTTTACTGGTGATCGCTTTCACTGCTCTGGTACACTTATTTTCAGATGGATTTTCTGATGGTTTCCCAGACAGCTTTGCAGGACGATTATCGAAGCAGTTCCAGTGCTGCATTCCAGTTCGCATGGTCTCCTTTTGGGCTGCTTCACAGCCTGAATCCTCCTTATGGCACTGGCTCCCAAGTCACCATTTCTTCTCCCTCAGATCTCATCTCGGGAGGCCTGCTGAAGGAAATCACATACTTATATCCTGCATTCAGTTTCTGATGGAACCAGGAGTCTAAGCTCAGGAATAAAATCTTAGTTGCTGCAAAAGAAAAGCTGGCGAGCCCAAAGGCAGTTAATGCAAGGTCTTTCAAGGCAGTAGGTCGCCACTTGCTTGCCATTACCGAAAATGTGGCTGGCAGACGCATGTGCCCTCTTTGGGGCTTCCCTGTCCATCCCATCACAGAGAAAAGTCTTTCTCTTCTTTAGTTTTCTCTTTCTTCCCTTGTCCTTCCTTTTGATTCTTTGCCTTGCACAAACCTCAGTATTTCTGAGCATCGGGCTGTGCCTTAGCGTTCTCTCCTCTCTTCTGCTGTAGCTTCTTCTCTAGTTTTGTCCATCCCTCCTCCACAACTAGTTTCTCATTTTCCCTGTCCATAGCTTCATTCTCATTGCGCTGCCTATTTCATTCCCACCCCCTCCCCACATGCTGCAAGAGTCTCCGCTTTATTTAGCATTTCCTGCTGCTTCTCTTTGATCACCTTCAAGAACGCAATAATTACTTCTAGGTTTTCTGGGCCCTGGGATGTTGTACATGCCTTGATCTCTAACTTCTGCCCTTTCATTTGCAGTAACTCATTCTTAGCTGAGTTGCAGGCACTCGTGTGCAGTCACTAGTTTACCTTCATTTGAACTCAAGAGTCCCAGAGCTCCCAGACCAAGCTGGCTACACAGGCAGCTTAGGCAAACCTAAAATCAGCCAGACACTCAAAACCACATCTCTGCTGCGTATTTAACCCTCCAAAATGCATGACTCTACACAATCATAGCCCTGATTGTGGTGATTCCTGGCTGGGTCCTGTGAAAAGCACCTAAAGTCCCAGCTGGAGTTTGAAACCTGTGTTCCTGAGGTCTGAGCCCTGTGGATGCCAAAGCCTATCCTGAATTTTTTCAGTGTTGTTCATCTGTAATTCTTCTGATGATAGCCTCTGCATAAATATATTTTCCCTTGCTGAGCAGGGAGAAATTTACCAGCAGCGTGAATGAAGTAGTGGTTGCTACAATGAAAGTGGTAAAATCTCCTCCTGGTGAAGTCAGTTGGCACAATCAGGGTCACAAAATCACAACCTTTAAAATCATCCCGAGAATGGATACATTCTGTACTGCTTTCTGTCCTCGTTATGATCTCTGTCACAAGAACAAGTTATCCCTGAATCTCAGTGTCTGAGATGCTGTCTTCTCATTTTCATCAAATAATCCCTGTTCTTGTGACAAAAGATTGTAAGTAACAGGAACAAAAATGGCCCCAAATGAAGCCATTCTCATGACAAAGACTGTAATGAGAACAGAAAATGGCACAAAATCAATTCATTCTCATGACAACCTTAAGATTGTAATGAGGACAAGAAAAACAGTCTGAAATTTATCAATTCTTGTGACAACCCTGAGACAGTAATGAAAGCAGCAAATGGTATGAAATTGGTCCACTCTCGTGATAGACACTGAAACAAAACCAGAAAATAGCAACACGTTTATCCATCCTTTTGACAACCCTGTGAGTGGAACAAGAACAGAAAAGGTTAGGAAAATTAACCCATTCCTGTCACAAACAATCTGATAAGTGTAATAACCAATTGTCCTTTCCAAATGGCATAATTCAGCCATTTGAGACTGGCTTCATACTAAACTGGAGGAGTAATTAAGTTTCAGAATATCTTTGCACATAGCTCACATTTGGTTTAGGTGTAAAGTAACGGGAACTTATGGTAAATGAAGGAGGCATACAAAGTAGTCCACATCCACTGGTTAGAGAAGCTCTGCCTCTCCAGGGTGCCTATCGCCAGGGCTGTTTTTACCAGCATCATTTTATTCATTTAATTTCTTTGTGTGTATTCTGGCATCCACACACCTCGACGTGTGCGATGATGTCCTTAGTGATGAGGTCCTTTTCGAGTCCCTGCTTCCGTGAGCCTGTGAAGCAATCGCCAGCCATTGCCATCCCTCTGCAATCACGGATGAGCTGATGACATGCAGATGACATGTGGATGACATCACACTTACATATTTGCTTGTGTAAAACATCAGTGGAGGAAAGCGCGCAGGGAGACAGCTTTCTCCTCAGTTTCTTTGAAGGCAGGCCTGGTTGCACATAAGAAAATGCGAGAGGGCAGAGGAGAATAAAGTCGGGGATGTGGGTGATGACTTAAGGAAGTGTTAGTGGGTAAGAGGCAATCTGGCTGAAGTAACTGGGTATCAGAAAATTATCACCAGTCAGGAAAAAAAGGAAGAAGCAAGGCATAATTAACAAACGATTAAAAAGCAGAAGGGTAGGGGCAGATTGGAATAGGCAAAAGCTACCACTGGGATGAACTCAAATATAAAAGCAGGTATGTGTGTGAAATGAAGGAGGAGAAAGCAGTGAGTAAGGAAAGAGAAGCCAGTAGCCTGTGGGTTGCCAGCTTGTGCAAACAGAAGGAAAAAGGCTGAGCAGGAGACTGATGCACTCAACTGCAAATGGCCACCACAGGGAAAGAAGCGATGAGCAGCTCTGTATTTTCTGGACTGCAAGCTAGAAAGCAATTCCTCACTGAGTGCAAGAAATCTGATTTTGAGGAGGGGGGGGAAGAGGGAAAAAAAGACCTCGCCCTCTCTCTTTTTCCAGCCACTCCAGGTTTCTTTTCTACCTGCAGTTAACTGTGAGTGCAAATGATATCATTAAGTTATCTAGCTATCTGACTGCACCCACAAGTCAGTGCCTGGAAGGCTAAATCCTATCATTTTCCCCCCAGGGTTAATGCACTGGAGCGAATTGTGGGTGCCGAGTAGATTCCTGCAGAATTGGAGGCTGAGCTGAGGCCAATATAAAAATATATCCCAAGCGTTTAGCTGGCACTCTCCCGCCACTTGGATGACATCTGACCTTTGCTTCTGTGCGCGTGTGTTTTTGAGCTGCCCAAGAAGAGAGGAAATAATTTTGAAGTCTCCTGCTATGAAAGTCAGTATCTCCCTGAGTGGACTGACTGTCCTCTGAAAAAAGTGTAAATGCTTAACCTCAGTCAAGTAGGCTCAAAGGGCAACACACTGCTTTGCCGGAGGAGGAACAGAGAGGGAGAAAGTGTCAGCACGTACATATGGGAACTATTCCCTGGCTTCCTCCTGGGCTTTTGCTACCTTTTGTATTCACTCTTCAGATTTACAGTCTATTGGCACCTGCCCACACTATGTGAAGGGCTCCCCGCAACATGCAAAGGCATGGATTTCATTATGCTTCGTTTTAAAATAAAAAACAGGTCTCCACGTAAAAAGAGGTCTATCTCTTTAAAAAAAATCCTAAAAAGAAATCAGTTGTGAGAGTCACTGTTGCCCCAGTGCCAGCTTTATGCCTTCGACTAATGCGCTTCTCCAGGAACAGTCTTTAAATGAGAAGTTACGGCTGCTTTTCTGATTGAAACAAACTAGTGTTGATTGCTGATCAGCCATCTGTAAAGGAGGGCATCTCAGGAAGGATATGAGCTAATGAAAAAATGGACCTGATTTGAAAGTGTGATGTGCTTCATGCCACAGGCCAGTCTGAGTGGCATGAGATTATATCAGTGCAAGTGAGAGGTAGATTGAGAATAAGTAACTTCTGTCTTAAAGATTAAATGGCAAATTTGCTATTAAATGTGAAAGACATAAAATGGAATTAACGCTTTGAGGGTGTTAGCTGTGGTTATATACACTCTGCAAATGGCACTTCCATCCTGTCACTTGCATTGTCAAACTGCACACTCTTCTCATTGCAGCTCAATTAATACTCATTCAGAAGTATCAATTAAAGAAATGAGAAATGAAGTGTTGACCCTTAACAGCCACCCACACATCACCCACTTCACAAGCACATTTCGTGTGGCATTACTTCTCCAAATGACCTTTGTAACTGGTAAAATATTATTGATGAAATCATTAGGTTTCTTGGTAACCAATTGATAATTTTCATCCGGGTTGCTTGATGCTGATAACATTACCCTTGCTGTAACTAAGAGACAAATGCTGTCATGGGAGTGCATGGGGCTTGCTGGGCATTCCTGCATTTTATGCCCTGAATTTCCAAAAATCTTCAGTGCACAGTAAAATTAGCAAGCCTCTCAAATGAAAAAAAAAAGAGCATTTAAGTTGTAAAGGTAGCTGTCGCAGTGTTATTGTGCGAGGTGCGTTACACTGTGCTTCGTTATGTTTTGTCTCGCTATTACATTGCATCCAGCTGTATGTACTTGCTTTGTGACATGATACGAAGTGACATAAGTAAAGGCTGAGTTGAAATGCTGGATTAGGATCCAAACTGGGACGTTAAACTGAACAGCCAAAGTTTGGAAAGGATTGGATTTAGATTTTTATTTTGTTTGGGACCGAGACCAAATACGAACTTGGCTGTGATGACTCATTAATTTTGAAGCACCCCAAAATCTAAAGATATCCAAATTCAAAGTTTCGGGGTCAAATGCACCGCTAAACATGAGCACTGAAATCCAGATGAACTAAAAAAGTTGAGTGAGGTATTTGATTGTATTTTTGAGTTCTCTTTCCACCACTAATTTCTTTTCTTTCTTTTTGCCAACTGATTCAACCTTTTCCTGAAATTCCAGCTCATTTAAATCCCTGGGATAGCTGTGGATGGAAATTACTTTTGCTATACAACTCCCTTGCATAGCCAGATCTTTAGTCATTTGATTTTTTTTTTATTTCCTTGAATGCTTTTGATTGTGTGGGTGTTGCTGTAAACGCCAGTATGCTTTGTGTCAGTTCTTTTCACTGCTTTGCCATTTATGCTTCATACCAATTCCTTTCATTGTAGTGCAACATTAAATATTTTCCTGTGGATCTTAAACTCATCAAGCACACTTTGTTTTGTTTTGTTTTGTGTTTGTTTTTTTAAATTTAGTACACACCAAATGAAAAGACTATAATCCTAGCTTGGTCCTACCTCAACAGTAGGAAGGCCTCCTTCTGCGACCTTTGCACTGTTGTGCTCCCAGACAATCAGTTTTGCTGGAAGATAGGTTTGCTAAGTCTCCAGCCAAGCCGAAGTTAAAAGGCCAATGCATATATGCTGCACTTTATCATTATTATGCTGATCACCACCAAGGCAGACTGTCATAGTTTTCAAACAATAATGCTTGCAAGTCAAGATTGTCAAAGCTGCTTAAGGGATTCAGATACCCCATTGCCATGAAGCTAAGTGGGGCTGTTTTGAGATTCTCAGTGATAGTGTTTACCCTAGGGAGTGCATGAGAAAAACCTTATGCATGTAGTACATGCTTTCCAAGGCAGATGCCTTGGTGGAGGGGCCCTGCATAGAGGCAGGCAGATGAAAATGGAAAGGCTTAACAGACTCCTGTCAAAAGAAATCATACATGGTGATGGGCCGGATTTTCAAACTCTGCTTATTTTGGTAATGCTCTGTTTTTCAGTCCAACCCAGCTGAAATGGAGAACTATAGATGGCAATGATACCGATGGCTGAAGTTAAGGTTGCTAAACATGGTCTATGGAAAGATTCTCTTGTCAGTTGTTTGGACTTCATCAAACCTAAGCCGTTTATGTGGTGGTTTCCATGCTGAGAACTGGCTTTGTTCAATCACTGATATAAGGGAGGGACAGAAATTAAAAGAAACTAGCAAAGGTAAACCAAAGAAGTTGGAATTGGGCAAAACATACAAATAAGCCCAAGAGCAATGATGTATGCATTACACTGTGGCTGGGAACTCCAAAGAAGAATGTCAGAAAATGCCAGGCACTGTGTCCCCAGACTTAATCACCACTCTTGTTCCTAATCTGCATAGCAGTGTCTCTATGATGTCATTACTTTTCATTTGAGGACCCATGTCTGGTTCACTGCAAAGGACATCCTGTGCTGTGGTGATGTATCTGAACAACGTGCTGACTGTAGGCGGACATCCTCCTTGCTTATGTATTGTTGGAATGAAAAGATGTCTCGTGCCTGGGACAAGGAAAGTGGGGGAAGAAAAGGGTTGTCTGTAAAGCTCTGTCGAAGACGAACATCATGCAGAACAACTTGATTCTACCCTGCCTTCATTTCCAGCGTTTTCATCTGATGACAGGCAAGTTGCTTCAGAAAAGGTCTTCCACAGGGACTCTGATTTTCTGGGATCAGAGCTCTGGTTGTTGGAGCTGCAGACTGCCCAAAGCCATGCGTGAGGTCAAGATAACCTCTGCTCTGAACAGAGAAAGTACTGTGAACGTGCAAAATACTCTAAAAATCAGACTGTAAGTTTTTGAGTTAGGAATCCCAAATTAAATGACACATTTGAGATTTTTATATTCATCTCTGTCTCAGTTTTTATGCATGTAAGCCAGAGACAGTGATTTCACATTTCTTCACAGTAGTATCATGAAGGTAAATTCTTAATAAGGGCAAAAAAATCTAAACAACTGTTATGACACCACCAGAAGTAGAAGGGGAGAGGAAAACAATAATTTTGTATCCAGTGCAGAGCTGGACAGTGCATGAAGCCACACATTGGATGATGAGGATAAAACGTAATACTGGAGAGTAGCCCAGTTTCATAAGCCCTGTTCTTCTTCATTGAGAAGAAGGTATTGAAGAAAAATAGGACGTGATCCTGTAATTAAGGACTGTGCCATGCCACATAGGCAGAAAGAAGCCAAATAAAGGTTTGTTACTTACCCTAATTCTGATTTCTTATCTTTGATCATTTTCTGGTCAACCTTAGCATTTTTTAATGTGTTCTTTGATTAAAAATTCTTGATTACAGATACTTACAGATATACTTAGATACTCACACCTAAAATACATTAGATTTGTATTTACATATGCATGGTTTTGTAGGTTTTGAAGGGAAATTTTTCATCTGGTGGGAAGAATGGCCTGTTGGGTTTAGCATCTTACATACTTACACTGTGTGTATAATGACTCAAGGGCAAAATTTAGAAGTACTCATGTACATCCTGTAGAGGATGGAAAATGAAAAAATATTCTTTAGTCATTTAAAAAAAAATCTTTCTAACCCACATTTTTTTGTTCCTGGAGGTACTATTGTAGGGCTCAGCATAACCGCTGGTATTGGCTATTACCAGGATGAAGCAGGGGAAGGTAGGCTGATAGATGGATGTAGCTGCATTACAGACATTTTCCATAGTCACCCCTCTGAGGATGAAAGCATAAAAGAATGTGAAGGTGAAACTTAAAATGTGTATGGATGTTCCTTTTATCCAGGAAAGGACAACTAACGAAGCAGTTGGAGCACAGTATTTTCTTTGCGGGCGCTCCATCAGGCTTATAATGACACATCTTGGAATAGGAGAGTCACAGTGGACTCCCTTGCTTAACTGTCGTCATCACTTACCATTTGCAAAGTGGAAGGCTTTCTGATCCTGTGTCGGTGTGCGTGACTCACCCTCAGTGACTCACAGAGAACAGGCGCTCTTTAAAGCAGTTTCGGCTCGCGCTGGAGCCCCTGTGCACCATGTGGTGTACGAAGTCGAAATGAAGCAGCAAGCTCTGCGCTCTCCTCCGCCCCGTGCCTCAGCCCTCACCCTCGGGTTTACGGCCAGAGCCACGCTGCAAGTCGCTCTTCTGGCAGACCAGGAATTTAGGAATTATTCAATAATGTTAATTGATGGGCAGATTGCTCCAAGCCCATCTCTCTTTGCTTTTGGATTGCTTCCAAACGTGAACCGCAAAGGGAACATTTCCAGCATAAATATTGGGTTTATTTGCCTCACGGCAGGGGATAGCACTCCTCTGAGACCTCGGAAGTTTGAGGACTGTATGGCTGTCTGAGGAGATGCTGAAAAAATTGATTATTCAGGCTGCCCAATTTACAAATCAAACTGGATTTTGCTGTAGCAAGGCTTAGGCAGTCTGTGGAGGAGACACCTGCCTCTGATATCTTCTGTCCTTCATAAAAGTGCTAGATTATAACTATTTCCAGAAAAAAGGGTCATGAGTGAACGGATTGGTTTAGGGAATACACAAGACAAATTGTCTCACTGGTAAAGTATTTGAAATTTGGACTGATTGCCACAGGCGGCATGAAAAGCAAGATCTGCAGGTAGGTGACATACCAATTTAGCAAAGAAGGATTTAGTCAGTCTACATTAGGGCTGAATTCTTTAGGTTTACCATATTAAGAAAGAGTTGTCCTCACATCTTACCCACATTGTATTACTAGGCTTGGTGGATAATAGGATGGGTATTCTGGTGGGTAATAGGATGGATACCCAACTATCTGGGATTGCTTCCTAATTGTCAAGTCAAAAGCTTCGTGAGACATACACTATTAAATGCCTGAAACTACTGGACTGATAGGGGAACCTATTCCTAACCCTTTTGGAGCACCTGGCCCTGGACTGAAATATCAGCAATTTGTATGCCACTAATTGTTGAAGAAAGCTCTTCCCTTCTGATTAATACTGATGCACAAGACATTTGCACCTAGATAAACCTGCTGGCACTCCTCCAGTTATAAAGGTCTGTTAGCCAAAGAGGGTGTAAGAATGGGCTGAGAACTAAAAAAAAAGAAAAAAGAAAATCAGGAAAATAATTGCTGGGATAAAATTTTGAATTCTCTTTGCTGTGTTTGCACTCCTGTTCACTCCCCATGAAAATTGTAATGAATGAATTGACTCATAAGAGTGCTTGTGGAAACAGCATTTTTAAATGGAGAACGGGTATGTCTGCAGAGAGCGCATATAAAACTCGTAAATGGGAGTACCCTACCCAGCAAAACACTTCTCAGCCAACCTGGAAGCAGAAATGAGGCCATGTGATTTGTTTGTTCAGACAAAACTAGCCCAGGCAGCTACAAACTGGTGGCGAAGAAGCTGCAGAACAAGAAATATTAGTATAAATTATTCATTGTGGATCTTTTCGAATAATGAGCAAATCTGAGAAAATAATGACCCGTTCACACACAATTCTCATGGAGAAAAAAGCAGCTAAAATTGATAAAATTCTCTGTTACAAATTATTTGCTCTGCACTGGGTGTTGGCATAACAGACTCTGAAGCCTGACAGTGCTGGAATAATTAAAATATTAAAATGGCTCCATTTTAATCTTTGATCACATATCTAGATCGCGTTGCAGAAATGTCATGTTTACTCATGACTCATAATGAAGAAATGTAGAAATGTCATTATTAGAAACCCTGTTTTTACTGCATCACGTATCAAAATTCGCAGGCAAACCATTACATTTCCTTTTTCATTTTGCAAGCATTTGTTTCCCGGAGGAGCTGAGGCCCACATTTTCAAAACCAGAGGACCTCCTTATACAGGAAATCTGAGCCACCAGATGGCTTTCACTTTCCTGCCACCCACCACCCAATATTTGGGATGGCTCCAAACTCGCTGCCAGATTCCTACTTCTCCCCTCTTGCTCTAGAAGCCTGGCTCCCAATTTTATTGCACCCAGAGACTATTTATGATCAGTTTTGTAGCATATATTGAGAAAGAAATGATGAAAAACTTACCGCATCACACTAGTCTTCTGTTGGTAAAGCGAAAAATTTCCTTCTTCAGCCCAGTTTGACTGCCTTGAGGAATGAGACCAAGTGCAGTCAGTTCAACGCAAGCGGAACCGCGGACCTGTGGCAGTTAACAGCAATCCCTGCACTGGTGGCGGTGGCATCACTTTCCATTTGGAGCAGTATGGCTGAGATCAGCGTAGTGATGAGGTCAGGATGAAACGGGCCACGACCATTTGCCTCAAGCCCCAAAAGAGCAGCCCTTAAAGAAGAGAAATTATCGACTCTGCTGAAAGTCCTGCTAGTCCACAGGGTTTCTTTCGATATTCCGCTGGTCTGGTGGAGTTGAAAGAGCAAAGGCACTATCCAGGATCAGAAAGACCTAAATGAAACCGCAATAACAGGAACAAAGAAGAGAAAAAAATAAATAAGTAACTAAAATTAGGCATGCTCAGGAGAAAGAAAGCAGCAGGTGTTTGCATACCAGCACATCTGTTTGGAAAATGCTCCTTTAAATCCAGATTAAATATACAATTTTGAAGCCTGACCTTTCTGAGTAATTAAAGATTTCTAGTGCATGTCTTTCAGAGATAAGCTAAAATAAACAAATGAAGAAAATCTTTAGTTTCAGATGAAGGGTAATATGATTTTTTTCTCTGTGTTTTCCATTTCGCAACTGGATTTTTGCACAGAGTGCCTCACAGTTTGGGACCGTTCGCAGTGGCAAACTAAAAAGCTGGAACGTGGAAGAGCAAAATCCTGCTCCTGTAAGGATATAGGTGTGGGGATCTGATGGAAATACCTGGAAGTAGAGGACTTTACTCATTGCAGAGAGAATAGCGAAGCACAAGCTCAGTCACCCTGCTGTCACAGGTTTTTTTGGTTTTGGATTTTTTTTTAATGAAGTTTCCCAAGGGGTCACCCGGCGAAGAAGCACCTTGTGATGAACTGTCACATTTTTCATTACGGAACTAAAACGAAGCCATGAAACTGAGTCTTGGAAAGTTTTTAACTAGCCAGGGATACCAATAATTGTGAGCTTTGAAAAGAAAAGAAACTGCCTAATCAGCTCACTACTGTTTAATCCCAAATTGGCTGAATTTTGCTTTATTTTCTATCTTGCTGGGAACGAGCCCTATGTATCTATCAGCCCCAGTGTTTCCTCAGCTTCTTCTCTTTCTGACTTCCCAAAAGCAAGTAAAAGCATCCTTCTGCTCTGTAGTTATAAGCTGAAGCAATCACAACAACAACAAAACAAATAGTAATTTTAAATCTGCAACATGTTTTTCCAACCAATATTGGCTTTCTGTGTTTGTGAGGATTTTGTGTGATAAAGATTCCTGGTAATGTGAAGTCAGTCATTGGTATTAATGATTAATGTTCTTTAATTACTGAGGAAGGTGAAATTATATTAAGTGGAAAGTGACTGTTGAGCTTCTAGTATTGTCATTATATTGCCACTGGGTTCCTGAGGTAGACTTAGATTTGTTATTATTATTATTTACAGGAACCCTGGCTAGCACACCATATGACAGTGAAAAGTTCCTGTTTCTATTATAGTTGGCAAAAGGCAGTTCTTTCTTATGATAATAATTCACATAAGTGCCCTGGCTGAAAAGTGAAATTTTTTGGCCTTTTATAAAGCTGGCAAAACATCAAGTTTTGCTACTTTTGCTTTCTGCAAGAAATTGTCCTCACAGCTCCACTCAATGATAATTTGTGGCGTCTTACCAGAAAGCTAGATCTGTGTCACTTGTACAAAGGTCAGTGAATTCCAGCTCTAAAACATCTCCAGGAATACAAGTCTGGCAGGGGAGAAGGTATTATGCCAGATCCCATTCTATTACAGTTCATTACTACAGTTTATTCAAGGACTGATGCGATGCAAACGCTAAAACTAGTTTAACTTTTCATAGGCTCACTTTTCTTTATTGCTGTTTTCCTTGGTTTAAAGCAATCAGTGACCCATCAATTGTAGGACGTGCGCGACATGCCAACACACCTGATACTTTGTTGGTATACTTGATGCAGTATATAATGCTGTGTAGAGAAAAGTTTTGTAATATTCTTCACCTGTTTGCTGCAAAAGAGGAAAGCTGTCCATGTGTCCACTCTTCTAGAGATGCAGAAAGAGGAGGGGGAACGCTGAATATGTTTTTCAGATGAAATGCTGTAAAATGCTTTTAACAGCCTCTGATTAACTGACATATTTACTATTAGGCTTTCATTACTATTAAAGGAGCTTTTTGAAGTGACTGTAGCTGGTTTCACGAACACATTGATTCCCTGCTACTACTGACCCTGTCTGGTAACACTTTAGTTTAAATGTCCATTACTATTTACATTAACTAATGGTTAATTACAATGGGATTCCTGGGGAAGTGCATAAGACAAGTCATATGAACACCAAATGAGTGCATTAATGATTGGTGTTATCACAGTGAATACCAAATGATTTCATAATGACTGGGGAGGTAATATATAATGGAAAGTATTGCTCCCTATTTGATATACTCACCACGGAACTAGGACTCATTCTTGGACATCATTCAGAAACTGCAACACAGCCTGGAGGCCTTTCTTCCAGTCCTGCAAGGAGCTTGCACTGAAACTCAGTCCACACCCTTGCAGAGCAAGACATGTGTTGGAATTTGTTTTTTATTGCTCATTGTTATGAATTGCTGCTATGGCCCAAAGCGTTATAGCTCATGCTCAATGCTGTAGAGCTTCATAACTTCATAACTTCATTTGGGCCACTGTATTTTAGTCAATACTCAACCTAGAGTACAAGAGGAAATATTTTTACTAGAAGAGGCTGAAAGGATGTGTTTCTGGGCCCAGTTTGCTATTAATGCTAGCTGCCACAGCCTTTCTGCTCTAGTCTGGGGTGTTTGTTGTAGGACATTCATCACCATAGCATCTGAGGGCCGGGGTGATAAGCTCATGCGTAACATCTGTCATGTGTTTCTTCTCTTCTTTGGGGGACTTTGCCCTCACCAACCCACCACAGAATGAGCTCCAGTGCTGGGAAGCAGGACAGACCTTCAGGGCATTATGTACCTGTTTTAATAAACAATGGAGGTATGTAAGATTTGTTGACAGTTGATGCCCACATAGAACATGCCCATGCAGAACTAAAGATGATATTTTTGTTTTAAATTATGTGGAAGGTTTGTTTTGTCCTGGGACAAAAGGAGTTTTCCATTTGATCAGATAAAAATAGAAGTTTAGAATACTTCTGTCTAACTATCTAAGTAAAACACCGGCTCCTATTCCAGTATATTTAGAAGAATAAATAGAGCAGGTGAGAGACGCAATCCACAGCCCTCTGCAGTCATCTAGAGTCTGTTCTTTGGATGAAGCTCTATGTGAAGGACGAAGTGCTGCACAGCATACCCAGGAATTCATTGTTTTAGGAGAAAGGCCAAGCACTAGTAGGCACTGATAAGTGAAGTGGCCTGTAGCACAGTGGTGAGTGTCCCTGGCACCGAATGTCTTGGCGGCAAAGACTACACATTTGCCAATTTCTCATTCAAAGAGCGGATTGACAAAATAATCTGATGGGTCTCTTCCCTCTTTAATTTCTATGATTTAAGAGGAGGAGTCTGTATTTAGTAACCAGTGGGCTCCAGCTCCACAGGAATAAAGACATTAAATGCAATGTTTCTGATAACTACAAATTACCCCGTGACTACTGTAGTGCCTGGGACTTTCTGGCGACCCACCGCGAGAGCTAATGAAGATGCCCTTTTATAAAGCGCAGGATTCCTGGCAGTTATTTTTAATGGGTCATGCTGTGTTAGAAAATCATGCCTGCAAGATTCCCTGGAGTGGCAGTTGGGATGATATTACTTTCAATGAATCACAGCAGCCACCATAAGGGCAGGGCAGTATCTACGGCAGCAGCACCGAGCAATGGCGCAGCATCAAATGAACGGCTCAGCTGGTGACATCTGGCCCCTCTGATCATAACAAATCTGTAGTGCGCAGTACTCCAAAGAGTCCATCCTTCAAGATGATATGTTAAAATGAGGTGTCTTTTTCTGTTTGTCTTGGGTGACTATTCAGGCAGGCACGGGAGATCCTATTAAAAAATGCGGGAAGTAATGGATGAAAGTTGGGCTCCTAGGTTCAGCTCTCCTCGGTAAACAATTACTTTGCACCTTATCATCACTGAATTTTGTTATGAAAGAAAGGTGTTACCTTTGGGAGATTCTCAGAGTAGGAAAAAAGATGCTGCTGTGGGCATGAAGGCCCTGAGAAGTGTAGGTAGACACCAAACAGGGTTTTTGGTGACTTTCAGCTTTCTCTCTTGAGGCTGGGATTTTGCAAAGAAAAATAAGTTAATGGTGGGCATTGCTTTCAAAACATGAAATATCATTACTAATTTCCTGCCTCATTGGTCACTTCATTGTATCAGGGAACATAACTTTTTTTCATATGTTTCATATGTTTTCAAGGCACAGTGCCTTCCACGAGAGGGAATTTTCTTGGTGGGCAAGAGGTGGAACAGTCTGTGACAAATAATGAGAGTGAAATGCCAGCCTTTGAAAGGGCTTTGCTTTCCCTACACCGAGCGCTTTAAAAAGCCATCTGCTTACTTGAAATGGCTGCAACACATGGTGCTCTTCCCCACTCCAATATGTGCTGCAAACTGTAGGCACATGGATCCAGTCAAGGACACAGTGTCTGTCTTAACTTTGGATCTCCTTGCTGTTGTCAGTAGGAGTCTCATCCTTAAACTTAGCTCTTGTGTGTGTGTTAATTATTTCCTTTTCATGTCCAGCTGGCAGAGTGCTTCAGCACCTTAAGTTGCTCAGTTTGATCTTTGTGCTCAGGAACAAAGTAATTAAGCAAGCTACAATTTAAGGAAACGTATTTGCCTTGACTTGTTGCAAGTCTTCAGACAGCGCTCCATCCTAAATCATTTGATAATGTAAGATGCTCTGTGCAGTTCCCCATTTGACTGAGGGTTAGTTCAACAGGTCACAGAATCAGTAATTGATTCTCAGTGTGTCTCTGTTGGTTTTATTACAATAATGAGGACCATCTTTTTTCATCTCTGCTAATACGTTACCAAAACCATCAGCTTCTCAGTTTGGTGTCAGGATGACTTTGACAGGTTGTTAGCAACTATATGATGTACAGAACATCAAAGAGATGTCTCAAACTGTGTTGCTGTGTACCTTAGAGAGCCTTAGGTGGTCATGAAATAAGTGAAAGCACTTCCAAGAAAAAGTTATACCAACAATTGAAAATATTTCTACAGTTTTGATGTCCTAATGAAGAAGTTCTTTATGCCAGCTTGGATTCTTGATCACTGAAGAATGCTATGTTTCACAGGAACGGGTGACATTGCAAGGCAGGTACACTGGATTTACCGCCGATTAAAAACTCCAGGAAAACAAGTTTCCTCATCTCCTAAGGTTCTATTTTTCTTTTTTTTTTTTGATAGAACGCACTTTATAGTTAAAATGTGTGTATCTGGAAAGACTTGTGAGCTTTTCAGATTGAAAACAGCAAGCGAATAATGAGATGAAAGTTAGGAAAGCAGCTCTACAGGGTTGCCTCTACTCCTTAACTTTCCAATTTGTCTTCAACACCCCCAAATTTTGGGATTAAAAAAAAAAAAGAAAAAAAAAACCACCTGCCTGTCAAGGTAAAACTACCTACATCAATGTTCAATCTGGGTTTATGTGACCTATAGCTTTTGGCTCTGGGTTCTCAAGTTATATTGATGCTTATGAGCTGTTTCAGGCCAAAGCTAGGATAATGTGGATAACACAATGAAGAGAAGTCTAAAGAACTTCTGGAGTAACATTGCTGAGAGGTCTGGTTTGCAAAAACAAGAAAAAGTAAGCCACTGTCATTTGAAAACAATGAAGCACAATACTTATGTCTTTATACACTAAAACAGTTTTTATGTACCTGCTACTAATGAAATGGATTCAACAATGTAGTACTTTTATGGTCCATTTTATGACTAGGTAATTATATATTTTAGCTAGTCCAAATTAATTGCCATTTTACTGTTCTTTGGTTTAAAGGAAAAAAGGTATTTACTAGTATGCTGAGGAAGATTCTCAACAAAAACGCAAACCTTTTATCAGCCAGGGGAATGATGTAGTATAAAACTTTTCCTTCCTTCATGAAGGTTTTAGCTACTTCCTAGGGATATTTCTCTCTCAGAGCCACTGTAGGCTTTCCTGCCACACACTATCCTTTGGAGAACAAGTGATTAGCGTGGCTGTGCTCCCTACACCTCTCTCAGAGGCAAAGGATGTTGGTGATGCTGTTAGGGTCTCACGGAGGCAGCAGTAGACACAGTTGGATATTAATAGACCGACAATGAGCCTCAGGTGTAGATGTGGGTCCCAAATTCAGCAACACACATATTGACTGGTAGAGTCAATGAGAATTATGTGCCGTATAATTAAGCGTGTATGCATGTGTTGAACTGACAAGCTGGATCAAGTCCCAAAGCCATGAAAGGTGAAAATATTTTACTGAAAAGTATTACTGAATGTTTAGCCTCTACATGCAACTCTGCCACGTGTGACCTGAGGGGAGTGAAGCACCAGTATTTTATCTATCTTATCAGTGGCAGGAGCCTGACAGTTAGTCTTTTTTTCCCAGGAGGCCGGTTAGGTAAAAGCATACTCAAACAATTTTACATCCAGTCTAATATTATAACAAATAAACTGGATGAGAGGGAAACGAAAGAAACAGCACATTATCTCCTGTCAGTGGAGATTCAAATGGAAAGAAAGAGAGAATCACATCGGGTATTTCAGGATCACAGATACCTAAATAGGAAATCTTCTGGGCCATTTTCCCATCACTGAGGGATTGTTCCCCTCAAATGACTCTTTTACATTGTTTTGCTACCTACATGCACCATGTAGATGGCTTTTACTGCTTTTCTTGAGGGACTGAGTTGCAACATAGCTCTTTTTTTCTCACCCAAGTGTAAACATCATTAGTTTTCTAAACATTATGCAAGTATTGAAAGCTTATGAGAAGCTATGAAGATTACAAAGGAGTAAAAAGCCCACCTGTGGCGTCAGGAAGGAGCCACAGGCACTCCACGCCCACGCTCACCAGAGCAACTTGGCTGCTGGCGATGCAGCACCTCATTGTCATTGCTCTTATAAGTACAACCCCGTTTTACAATGCTTTGCTCTCTGTGATACTGTCTTACACGAAAAGACTCGGTAAGAGCAACACAGCTTTCAAAATACCTCCGAATTTACTTCAAATAATTTATCTTAAATCTGATATGGTTTTAAAGTTTTTCTCCTGGTCCATTGCTCTTAAATCTGAAGGTAGGCTTTGGTAGGCAACTTACAATTTCCTTATCTTTCTTATCTACCTCCCTGTTACCTAGTTAATCATAACAGCATTCAATTTCTATACACTTTTTCCTTGTTAGAAAGAAAAAACAATGCTATGACTACCTTCGGCATTATGCATACAGGACTGGAAGTGCAGTATTTAAATGATCATGATACTTCTGATTTGCAGCTGCATGCAGAGGGAAAAAAAAGAGACTATTTTAAGCTACTGAAGCAGTCACTCTTGGTGTTTCAGCTCACCATTATTCTCTCTCCCTCAGCAAAGTCTAGTCAGCTACCATCCCAAGAAAGGCAGTGCCAGCTTCGGGAAGAGCTATTCTCTGTTAAGTCTTCAGATCTTAAAGGGCGATGGAAAACTTCACATTCTCCCAGCAGGAGAGCAGGGACTCAGTGTAGGTGTAAATCTCTGGCAGCTGATTGTTGGAGCCCACAAGCTGTACCTTGTAAATAATTCACTTAGGCACAGAAAAATCTGCATATGACGATGAAATGTCATTTATAACTCACAGGATATTGGCTTGGCTGAGAACAAGTTTCCAGCCCCTTCAACTCATTAAGTACCAGTATGGAAGAAGGAACATAGATGATGTAAAATAAACTCTGCTTTTGGTTTGTAAATAACAGAGAATAGTTAACAATAACCAAGATGAAAGTTAAATTCTCTGGGAGAGAAGGAAGGGGACATGGTGTTTCTCAAACCAGTCAGCTCAGTATAAATTGTACAACTCCTTTATTATTAACTCTGTCAGAACCTTACCCTTCACATTATTAGTGGAGCTGGGCTTATAAGGAGGCATTTAGCTGGAGGTGAGGTGCTGGAAGGTGCTGGAAGTGTTTCTCTTCACGCACTTTTGTGACTTGAAATGGTTTGCTGAGAGAAAAGATAATGTACTCAAACAGAGCACCCCTCACTGAAATTCCGTGCTATCAGAGACAAGATACTTTCATAACTGATCTAATCTCTTGCTTTATTACATTATTATCATCCTAAAAACCTGTCCATAATTTTGTTTTTCAGATGCTTATAATTTTGCCAGACTTAAGTCATTTGCCTGAAACGTTTCACAGCACCCCATGCTGAATGCCGTTGGAAAACTGTTCACCAAAATTCTCAGGTCAATCAGTGCGTTTATGGAACAGAATTAGGGAAAAGGTATTGTGCTGTCTGTGTTAAAAAGTCTGGGGAAACTGAAGGGGAAGATGGACGGATGGTTGGGAGGGATGCAGGAAAGGAAACCGAGACTGAGAACTGAAGTAGGGTGCAGACCTGGTATTACTTGTGACCTGATATCTAAATTAAGAATCCTTGTTATCAGAGTGTTCGTTCCAAGTGGAATAGTGCCTTCAAAATCCAGGGTATTCATCTCTCTTACTTGTGCATGCTACACTATCTGAGTTCTGCTTGTACAATGAATGTGGTGGTTTTTAATCCTCAATTTTCCACTAATTACCCTTTGTCATCATGCCATCTTCATTGAAAATGAAGGCAAAGGTATTAATTTAGTTTTGGGCCATTTGTAGGTTATCTTTAATCTCTGCTACATTCTCCCTCTATAGCAGCTCCAGTTCTTCATTCAGTGTTCTCTTTTTATTTAGACAGCTGATGAAATGGCTGCTATTTGTTTTAATCTCCTTCGCAAGGTTTAACTCGGCTTCATTTTCCAGAAAACTGTCCTTTTGGGGGGATTCTCACTTTGTCCCTGTATTTCCTGCCTGAGGAAATAGCTTTCTTTACCGTTCAGTCCCTTTTCTTGTTCTTCGAGTCCTGCCTTCATTCTAAATAACATAGCTTGAGGTGGTTGCTTACTCAGTTAAGTCTGGAGCCTTTCCTTGCAATCTCTTTCTTCAGCTTTGCAGTCTGTGTGCCCTGCTATTCAGGTGACTTCCTTAAGTAGCTTCGTTAATCTCTGAGCATTGGCATTTTCCTACTGAAGATATCTGACAGATAACTCACTTTGACTGTCTTTCCTAATGCAAACATCCTTGATCTGACAATGGTCTTGGTGCTGAAGATAGGCAGTAGATTCTTCACTTTCCTTTCCAGCCCCCAGCCTACCCTACACTCCCTGGCATGCAGTTTACTCTTCCAGTTTCTAGATCACCTCTGGAGAGAGGCTTCCCAATTATCCTTTGCAGTCAGGCAGACCTGCTTCTTCGTGTGAACCTCAGCTCTGTCTCTTCTTCCTGAGTGCAATTCTTCTTTCTTAACTTCTTCTCACTGTTTACTGCACGTCGTTCCCACTCTTTTTCTGCTCTGGTTCCTGGCTCTCTTCTCTTATTTTACAGTACAGAATTTACTGCTTTCTTCCTTGGTGCCTCATCTTTTTTGCCTGTTTGGAACTTGTCTTTTATGAATTCTCTCAGGCAAAGCTTCTTGCATCGACAGCTTCTTGTGGTGCACAAACAGTCAATGTACACATACAACGTGCTGTTTCTGCACCTGGCTGTTTTCACTCTCTCCCTGCGTTGCCCAAGTCATCGGTAGAGTTGAGCTTCTCCTTTTAGAGAAGGAAGAGATAACCCAACCTGCTCCAAACACTGTCTCCTATGAAAAATCCTTTCTTTTGTGCTCCCTAGGTCCCCAGCTCCCCAACTAAATGGCTGACTCATTTAAAAACTTGGGTCTCGGGGAGCCCGGATCGATTGTTACTCATATGTCACGGGGAGAGAGGTGTCTGTTAATAGGCAAAATGTTGACTCCAAAAGCTCACTCTGGTTATGAGTTGTTAGAGTAGCTGTCCATAGGCATGGACAAGGTGAGATGTCCGGCTCTTATTGACGCCACCAATGAAAAGGAAATGAAAATGGAAGGAGGCAGGATCAGGATCACATCCACACAAGCAGCCACAGCTGTTTACTCTTTCCAGTCCTTTTACGATTAAAGGTCCCGAGCAGGGAGGAGACACACTGTATTGTACTGAAAGATTAGACAGGTAGGTGCCTGATTAGAGGGTGGGAAATACATGACAGGTGAGTAAACAAACAAATGGCCAAGGTGGGGAGGAAGGAATCTGGATTTTTGTCAGATGGCAACCCCAGTGGCATGAGGAGTCACGGGTAGGTGCTGTCTAATAGCAGAGACAGACAGCAGCAATTTGTAGGTGTGGTAACAAAAAGAGGGAGAATTAAACAAACCTCCAAACCCCACAGCTGTTTACTGGCAACAGAGAAAGAAATAAGTAAGTAAGTAAGTAAGTAAAGAAAGAAAGAAAGAAAGAACGCCTTCCCCCAGTTCCATATCAAAAAACAGTACCAAGAAGAACACCCCTCAGATTAAGGCTTATTAGGAGATCAAGAAGAGGAATGTGTTAGCAATAGCCAAGGGGGTTCAAGAGAAGAAGAAAAGCATATGAGATATATTAAGAGAACAAAAAATACTGGAGAGAAAGTAGACTCATTAATAAATGAGGAGGAAGATTAAATCAGTGACGGTTCTAAAATGGGTAAACTACTGAAATGCTTTATAAAAATCTGTTAAACAAGAAAAATAAGGGAAGGAGAAATGGATAATTAAGAAGCAATGACGACTTTGTCAAAGCTATTGATGAAAAGCAGGTAAGAGAATACTTAAAACATCTGAATATATATACAGATCAGCAGGTGTGCATGCATTTCAGAGTGTTAGGGGAATTAGCTAATGAACTTACAGAAACACTGGCAATTACTTACAGAAAGTTACAGAGTGTGATGGGAAAGTACCAGAGGGCTGGGAGAAAAAGGTAAATGAAATACTGAACTTCTAAAAGGTAGGAAGTAAAAAAATTAAAAAATGAAACAATCCAGGCACTAACTATTCAGTGGTCCAATTTCTATCCCTGATAAAGTAATGGCATGTGTGTTAAGACAGAAATTGAACCATAAGCACAATTAACATCAAGGGTTTCTATAGAATAAATCATGGCAGACAAACCTTATTGCTTTTTCAGAGCAAGTTACAAAAGTGGGCAAAAGAAGTAAAGGGAAGGTAATGCATCTCGACTCTCCTGAAGCATGTAGTACAGGGCCTTCTCAAATCTTACTTGAAGTATGAATTAACATTGATGTGAATGTCAGCATTGTCATGTAAACCAAGAGTGAACTGAAGGACTGTAAAATAAGGAAAATGATAAATTGAGGTGTTGAGTCATTGGGACTTCTTCCAGGGGTGCTACACAGGGATCTGAGCTAGGTCTAGTTTGATTTAACATTTTTGACAATGATGTGAGAAAGGGTGGAGGAGGATGAGGTGGAGAGTAGGAGATTGGGTTTCTACATGGTCTGAACTAAAGCAAAGTTGATAAGTGATAACAGTAAATAATAAAGTAATGATAAGCCTTGTAAATGACAGGCTGGGTGATGGTATGTAGGTGAGTGAAAATAAACCAGCAAAACTCGTGCAACTGCTCAGATCAGGGGCTACTGCATTCCAGCCTGGATGCAGAACATGTGTCCAAATAAGGTGTTATTCAAAAAAGCAAAATGGGAAGTTATTTCAAAAGTAAAAATGAAAATGCTTCACTCTTAAGATGTCAAATCACGATGCTTTCTTATGGAAGAAGATGAAACCACTGCCATTTAGTTTCCTCAAGAGGCCCTCTGACAAGCTGCAGCAAAGGTTTCCTTGTATATAGCACTGTTGAGGCTGCATCAAAAATACTGTGTACAGTTGGGACATGTCAATCTCAGAACACTGTCAAGAAATTGGACACTGTCCAGAGAAGAGTAATCAAAATGATTAAGAGTCTCAGGGGATTCATTTTTAAAGAGGATTAAGTGAATTATATTTTGATTAAGAGTACACTTTAATGGTGTATAAGTAACAGAAAGACATAAACACCAAGTAAGGGAACAGGATGATTTAGGATGGCCCCAGAGGTTTTGATGGGATGAAGATCAAAAGAGAATTTAGACAGGATATCAAGAAACATTCCTTAGCTGTGATGGATTTTTTGATAGTACTTTCCCCTCTTTTTGATTACAGAATGGGCTTCAGAAGAAACGGAAAAAGCTCTCGCTTCTGGAGTTGTCACGTAGGACAGAGTAAAGGACTTCTCCAGCTGGCCGGGAAGGATCCTGCAGTGTGATCTAGCGAGTCTCTGCACCTTTAATTCCTCCTACCTCAGCACAGAGGTGGGAGGCCACCATTCTCAGTGAGGTGACCCCATGTGGTTTCCATTCCCCCAAGCACTCATCTGGCAGTGTTACCTTAACCCTGACTAATGAGTAGATCAGCCAGTAAAGGAACTCCCAGGGGTTACCGAATGGGTGAGGAGCTACATTAGCTGATCACTCAGGTCGTTTATTTCTTTATAAAAATAAAAAGGCAGTCTGCTGCTATTTATGTACATCTGCTGTCAGTGTTTGGCCATGATGGCAAAGACAAAATCAAAAGACAGTAAGGTTCAAAATGACAAATGCAAGAAGCTGGAGCCATACTTAATGAAAACACTAATAAACCACCTTTCTCAAACTAGTATCTAAGAAAATGCTTAATTTTGTTTTCCAAGATGTACCAGCAGTTTAAACAGACTTATAAATTCAGATCTGAAAGTATACATGGTCTGAAGAAATCTCATTTTTAAGGAAAATATTCAGTTCCTATTGGCAGAAATAAAAACGTTCCTATTGATTTGGGGTGAAAGCTTCAATCATTTCTGCCACCACGTGTATCTGCTTCTGAGGTGCTTAAAGTATTTCTGTAATATGCATTAACGACTAACAACTCACTTAGATAAAAAGGCTGATACCGGTCCTATTTGTTTAAACTGAGATTAATCTCAGAAAATGGGACCGTGAACAAAAGTATAATCTTAGATTTCTAGTCAGAACTGTGTGCTTGGAGTTAACATCTATTTTTGTCACCTGTATTGGTAGCTGTGCAGCCAGATCTCCTTGTTAGAATTAAGGATTACACATTACAATCAAACATGGGAATATTTCCTTTTAGTGCAGGTCTCAAACATCTCCTTTGGTTTAATATTAGGCTAATTCCTATATAGTTATCAGTTATGCATTGAAATGCTGCCTTAATACTAGTGTGCCTTAATGACTGCTCCATCAAGGAGGAAAGGGCTGTAGGGTGGCCCTTCCTGGTGCATCTCCAGAAATGCGCAGCCCCGTTCGGCCCAGGTGCTCCCTACACGCTGGGCAAACGTAATCCTGCCACCTGCTAGGTCCCGTGTCACTGCGGGCAGCTGGACTAGGGCATGGGGGGGTATATTGCTTTGGATACATAGCAGCGATTGGCACCACTGCTGACTGAGAGCGCACGTGACTGCTTTCTAAATCGGGTGTTAGGAATAGTCCAATAGTCTCTGTTTTGCTTCTGTCCCCTTTGTGTCTCATAGTTGCGGAAAAGGTCTCCTCTGCCTTAGCCCTTCTTTGCTAATGTATATAGACCATAGTTTCACTTGGAGAGAAAATTGACATTTTGCATTAAACTCTGAGGCCTGCTTTGTTAATATTAATTATTGTTCATTTGCAAGATTTTGTAACGTATGCATGGCGGTCCTTGTAACACATCCAATTTGCAGGTGTCAGGTGCCGGGCAGCAGAAGATGGAAGAAAGCAACGTACATGCAGGTATTTTCAGTCCTTACACCCTGAGATGGGAAAGGATTGGCCAACAGTTTAGGCTGTGGTTGGACTCTGGGCAGCGTCCAGTACATGGTTATTATGGCAGGTCTTCTTCTCGCTACAGTATGTCAGCCTCCTGCTTGCATGCGCTTCCTGTTGCTGCTGTTCAAAAACGCACCCAGCCCCAAAGAAACTCTCCTCAGAAAAGATGCCTGGATATAGTACTATAAAAAGGATGTATATTCCAATTTAAAATATGCACAGATCATTCACCGAGGTAGCAACCATTCTTTTTCCCTTCCCCCAAGATAAGAGTGTAAATCACATCTTCTCAACAAGGCAGGTAGTGAGGATGACAAAATTCTTACATTCCTAAAGTGTTATTGGAGAAAAAATGTCACCTCCATGCATAATTGCATAACTTTACTACCTGTCATTTTCTATCAATCAAAAAAATGTTATACTTGAATTTGAGGACAAACATGTCTAATAAGATTTTAGATTGACAGCTGAACGGCTGTACTCAACCTTATTTTAACTTTATTTTTTATTGTTGTTCACTAGATCAACATAGAGAGTATTATACCAAAGTTAAGGGAAACAAATACTCAGATATATTAATCCCTCATGCACACTTTACCTCAAAAAAATAGAATTTCTTTCCCCGTAGGTTTTGTTAGTCAGGTCCCTTCAGTCTTGCCAGTGCTGCAGCAGGAGTCTAATGTTTCTTCCATTGTATTTCCAGTGCAGTGTTGCCAGATTTTGTTTCAATTACCAGAGAAATGTGTTTGTTGACTTGTAAGCAGCGCCAGTGCTCTCAGCACAGCAGCGGCTCCTCCGGTGGCACCCCACTTGCCCCCGACCCCCTTTCTCCTGGTGCAGGGCTCTGGCTTGATTGTCCTTTGAGCGGAACATCTGGTTCCCCACACAACAGCCCACATCCCTCACCCCAGCATTTGGCCCCCCCTCCCTGGGCCCTGTTGTTCAGCGTGTGCAACAGTCTTCAATTCTGCACATCGGGGATTTATTCTCCGTCGTCGGTGGTGAGTACAGGATCTCACTCGTTCTCCTTTCAGGTTACTCTGTGTTAAACAGCAGCCTCTTTCCTGTCTCCACATGTTGCTTTCTGTCTCTGTCCACCTCTACATCCTTCTTGCCCACCTCCTGGAAATCGCAGGGAACATCTTCCCACCACTGGTTTTCCTCCTTGAAGCTGCTTGTGTCCTTGGTGTCCTCTCCATATTTCTTTTCGACTTTTCCCAGACTTCTTAGCCCTGAATAGATTACCAAGAACCTGTTTCTCAGTTTCAGGCTTTTTTCTTCTTTGTGTTCGTTTTCAGTCAGCTAAAGTACTCCTCAGATCTGGGATTCATCTTTGGTTGGACCTAACTCAACCTCTAGTGCATTAGTTGTGGTCTGGCTCTGCTCAACTCTTTCTAAGCCATCATGAGTGCTCCAGGACAGGCTTTAAAATGATGAAGAGGGTACCAGGACCTCTTTAGTACAGATGCACAGGGAGACAGAGGTGTCAACATCTAATCTTGACCACCTTCTGCAGTTTCTTTCAGTTCTGTGTGTGAAACCACCATTCCATCCTTCTGAATAAGGTACACCTGGATGAGGAGTAAAGTTAGAGAGGGTAGGGAAGACTGGTTGCTTTTGGAGGAAAAATGCCTTGCTACAACTTCACACAAAGAACATGATTATTTCCCATCAGAGGATCTCAAAGCATTCACAGGTTAAACCTTACATCCCTCCAGCTCTGCAGGGAGGCCATGGTGACCTCCCAGTACTCGTACTATGAAAGCAGCTATTGCAGGGACGTCACTTGCTTCCATGAACATCTGGGCGAGAAACTGGTCTCTACCCTGCTCCTAGTTGCCCAGTGTGGTGTCATGGAGCAGGCACCCCAGGGACAGGTATTGCAGATTTTATAAGGTTGATCCACGTTATTTCTCCCTTGCAGAAAGAAGCGAAGACCAGATGGGGATTTTGTGCCTACGATTGCTATGAGTGTTGTGAAAACAGTAGGGATAGAGATTCCCAAAGTTAATCTTCGTTTAGCTAATTGACACTGCAGAAACATTGACGCCAAGGCAGCCTGGGCTTGAGTGTGAGCAACACAAGCCTCCCTGGAAGGCGAGGTGCAAGGTCTTATTCCATGCCCTGCTGTGTGCTCACTGTAGTTAGACATAAGCTGGGTATGCCTCTACATGTGGAAATCACATCCTTGATTGTAGTGTAGGTCCCAGCAGTTCCTGGTCTGCTTCTGAAGCAACACAGTGTATGCTATACGTTGCTCACTGCTTGTGGCAAAGCCACAAATGAGTCTCCAGAGATTTCTCTTGGTGAAGTGTCAATACTGGAGGGATGTTTATCTTCCAAACTCTTTAATGCATCCTTTTTGAGTTCCTGAAATTGTTTGGCCTAACTTAATGACAAATGAGCAAGTATTTAAAAGAGCCTTCATATCTGCAAGAATAACCAAGGAGCCAGATGTCAAAGTGCTATCAGCCAAAGTCACAATTAAGTGCAACCCACAGTTTCTATAGCAGGCACAATTAATTGCAGGCACAAAACTCTGACTGCAAACGGGTGGTCATTAAAAAAAAAAGATTGAGGCGAGACATTCTGAGCATTCATGCTATTATTTAGATTAACCATAAATAGTAATCTTTTTTGCTTTGCAGGATCTTTCACATTCAATCTTTAAAATCCCTTACAAACCACAGTGGCCCTGTGTCATAATATTCAGTGAAAGGGAAAATGCTAAGACTCATGGGAAAGTATAAAATCGAATTAAACTTGTTTAGCCCTGATATCACACATACTGCTCAGGCCAGACCTTTTCTCACTGAGAAGAGTAGTCTTCTGACAAAATTGGAAGAGGGTATTTATTTTACTGTTTCTTCTCTACTAAGGGTATTCGTATTTTCAAACATTTATGATTTGGATTCAAGGTACTGCCATAAAAGTGATCCATGGCAGGTAGGTTTTCTAGGGTCCCTTTGCTAGTGCAGTGGGTTATAATGGTGCTGAGGAAGACCTGCAGGACCACATATCCCTGGAGGATCTGTGTCCTGCCTGGGCCCTCCAATATGCCTTTCCAAAAGCAATTTCCTGTGCTCCCTGCAAACAGCGACCAGAAATCGTCTTTCTCAAATGTGAAACGTTGTTAAGTTCTGCGCACGCGAGAAACAGACGGTCTTTGTGCAGCCAGAGGCAGAGGGATGGAAGGGGCTTTGCTTTCTTTCGGTGACTTATGAAAACGTTCCACCAGCCGTAGCTCCACCTCTCCACGGAAAATATTAGACCATGGGATCATGCCGGCCAGATTTCTCTGCCTGTCAGGCTTCAGGATCAGAAGCACAGTGGCAGAAGCCCAAGAAACGCTCACAGTGGAGCATACCTGCCTTCTTCTGGTCTCTCCCCGGGCTGTCCTCTCACCTCATGAATATTCTGCCAGGGGCTGGGGAAAGGGTAGATGTAGAGCGTGTCAGAGAGACCTTGGGGATGGAACAGAAGATGGTGGAGATCAAACGAAGTACAGGAGGGGGTGGGGAGCCCTTGCTCGCGACTTGACAGGCAGATGCAGGCAGGTGAGCCACTTCTTCCACTGACAGCAACCTGGCTGCATCCTCTGCCTGCAACCGGCACCCTTCCCCTGCAGAGCAGCGGAGAGTTACGGCCGCGCGTTTTATCCCCGTCCACGTTTTCCGCAGGCTGCGGTGCACCAGCTCTCTGCCAGCCGGAGCTGGAGGCAGCGCTTGCGGGGCTGGGGGCCGAGCTGCGGGGACAGGTACCTGGGTGAAAGGCTGCTCCGTGGGGAGAGCCCCCGAGGCACTCCCGCAGCATCGCCTCTGCGCCGCTCAGCCTTGCGCCTGCGTTTTGGCGACTTTTTTTTTCCCCTCTTCAGTCTGTTTCATTGCAATGCTTGGGTAGGAAAGGCTTCTCAGGGTCCTGCTTCTCTGCGGTTAAAGTGGGACATCTGCCCAAAATGGGATGGTTTTCAAAAAATCTTAATAAAAAAATAATCAAACCCATGCAGTGTTTCTTATTTCGTCCATTACATCATCAGCCCCGTCTGTTTTCAGTGTTTCATGGGGTTGCACTGGAATTGATATTGTGGGGCAGAAACGGGTGATGCCCCCACATTGCTAGTGAATCAGCAGAAGGAAGGAGTGAGCTGAAAAAGCCTTTTCTTTGCTTAGGACTGCTGTAAATTTTAGGCATGAGTGCTGAGCTTCTTCAGCTCCTGCTGATGTTGATGTTGGTGTTGGTGAAGGATACATATGGCTGAAATCTTATGACTCTTAATATCAAAAAGCTTTAGATATTGCTCTTAAGACCACACCTGAAACAAGGTCTTGCTGCAGCCTGCATGCCATTACACTGCGTTTCTTTCATATTGAGACGCCAAAATTACATTGCTAAGTTATAAGTAGTTTACATAATCCCAGAATGCAACATGGGAAAGCTTTCAAAATAAAAATGAATAATAAGATCAGCATTTATTGGTTTTTTCCTCCTACGTTGCCACTGAAAATTCTCATTGGTGTGGCTTTATATGAATAGTTCTCCAGAAGTAAATTATGAGCAAAATTCAAAGCCACCATAAATTAAATGTGCTTTTTTCCTGCTTTGGTGTACAAGACTTTCCATTAAGCTAGCCCCATATAATATACCTTGGATGTGTTCAAGAAAGCCCTGTAAATTATAGTAAGTATTTAAAATGGTAAGTAGACATTGAAAAAGGCCACATTAGGATTAATGAATGAAAGGGTTGATACTGAAAATGCACTTGTAAATAAATAACATGAAAAGTAAAGATGACACACTGTTAGGTTAGAGTTACAAGTGGGAGTATGATGATAAATCACACGGCTGTTTGTCAGAGCTTCACATGTGGGTGCACGTACTCCGTAGTCCCTTTCTTCCCTTCCCCCCAAGCGAAACCTCTCCCTCCCCTTGCCCCACTCGCTGCGCCTCCAGGACACTGATGGAACTTGCCTTTGCTTTCAGCACTGACTTTCGGTGCTGGAGGTGTGCTGGGCTGCGGAGTTCGCTACCTGTTAGGAGCAAAGCTTGCCTTTTATTGCTTTGGCTGGGCGAAGGCAGTGCTTCAGGCCTGCTATATCTATTCTGGCAATAAAATGCACGTTGCTGACAGTGGGTGTCTGCCAGGGGTGCAGCTGAGCCTGGATTCACTGCTGCTGTTCACAGGGGTGTTGGGTACTGGGGTGTTGGGTACTCGCTCCTCGGCAGCGAGCTGTCTTGGGATGGGAGCTGGGTAGCAAGAGGTGAGCGGGGGACAGCTGAGGATGATGGCCAATGCTGTGTGGGCATGCAGGTGGAGGAGAAAGCTCCTTCCCCCCTCCCACCCCTCCGTGAGTCCTGGGCTTAATGCCTGCCTGGTTGTGACACAGTGCAGCCGGGGTTGTAGCAGCAGTGCCCCAAGCATGGTCTGAGGTCTGGTCACGGTGGAAACTTTAATTGAAGGTCTCTGTCTTGGGTTGAGCAAGTTCTCAGAAAATGCACCAAAACCCCAAAACCCAGAGAGGAAAAAGCTTTCCTCCCAAGCAAGATTTTTCCATGTTTTCACTGCACTAGCCGTAAAGGCCATATATACCGATTGCAGATACTGGCGTCATCACATCTTGTATCTCACATCATATCATCATCTGTGGGAGCAGTTCTGTGCAGCATGTTCTGGCTCACCGCTGAAATAGCTCACTGACTGTGATCCAAAAGTGTGGAGCAAAAATGAAATGGGGGGGCTGTGAGACCAGAAAACATATGTGCGTCAGTACTTGTGGATCACCTGGGCTGAGGAAAGCATCTGCCTAATTACATTAGGGTTTGCATGTCTGAGAGAGCATGTGTAAGGTAAGTAGGCCCTATGTAGCTGGGATTGGAAAGTCCACATTAAGGTTACCTCTGCTTAGAAACAATATGATGTGGCTGCATGCAGTCTAATTCTGGCTCCTAGGGACACTCCCTGGGGCAAGTCCAAAATGTGATGTCCTTAATGGAGCTACTCTGGATGCAGAGCAGTGCAAGACGGGATCAAGCTGTGGCATGTACACTACATGAAGTGATGGGTGGGTACATTTTTATAACCTGGTTTTACTTCCCTCCATAGTATTCAATTTTATCCACATAGGTCCATTGAGAAAACAAGGTTCTGCTCTCAGTGAAGTGTTTATGGGCCCATACAGCCAAAGGAATACCTTTTATGTGCCTGTGGCACTTTGAATATCTTTGAATGGGAAGGAATCTTTGTGGGCAAGAATAAATCCACATACATTTTGGTCTGCCATGCGAGGAAGGGCAGAGCAGCAGTCAGTGCCACCTAAATCTTTGCCAGACCCCAGGGAAGGATTTAAGTTCAGGTTCCCTATTTGAGTAAGCACTAGGAACAAATGGTAACATAAAGGTTAGTAGAAGATTATAAATAGGATAATAAATGGAGAAGGAAGGATTATACTACCACATTAGAAATCATTTGAAGGGAAGGTAGAAACTCTCATGCTTTGCAATAATTTTTGAGTGCCCAGATTGATGGTAATCTATCTGTGTTATTTATTATAGAGATATATGTTTTGAAATAATTTTTTAAAAGAGCTTTTTTAAATTATTAGGGCTACAAATAGAGTAGAGCACCAAAACTCTAATAGGCTGAAGTAGAATGTTAATGGTGTAGATATAAATATTTGCTCCCGAGATGTGTCTGAGTACACCCAATCAGCTGAGAGAGGAAAAGAACATGTTTCTCATGTGGCCAGTATTAGCTAAGTAATTTGGCTTATATTTTTGAATACTCCTGATTAACTGTTTTATGAAAAACACTCTGTCAGATAAACTCAGACAATTGGTAAAGGAGAAGAAGCCACAGTCCATCTATAGATAGACAGTGAGCAGAAAGAGGTAAATTAGTCCATCTGCTTTGAACTCTTCATTCAGCTCAGTGCAGTTCATAAAACTGAAAAGTCAAATAGTGTGTAGTAAAAGAAGGGCTTAGGAGTTGAGATGGTGGAAAGGGAGTAACGATCTCTGCTCTTTATTGGTCTCTGTAACCAGAGCCTACGAGTGCCTCACAGCCTTCAGTTTTGCACTCTACGGCATAGACGCAGTGGCATCTAACAAGCAGACGCAAGAGCAAAATTACCAACATCTGCCTGAGCTGAGTAGCATCACTTAGGGTTGACCTGATTGGAGCCACTTCCCATCTGAAAAAAATTTCCAGTTTTCAAGCAGAGTAGTGTTTTTTGTAACCATGCCATGTTAACTCAACTGTTCAGGGTTAGCTTAGCTGTCTGTGCACGCCACTGCAGCTGAGTTATGCAGAGGTGTCCTGCCACATGCCCCAGCCCCACGGCATTTTATAAACGAGAATCTGAGGAGCTACATGACTTCCATGTGTTTGCAGTCAAACCTGTGATGGAACAGGGAACATCTCCCCTGCCCCTGAATTGCTATCCTTCCCCTTTGGATACACCTGGTCAGAAACTTGAGGGTGCAAGCTCTCTGTGAGTTAGTACACGCATGTCATGGGCTTCTAGCCAAGACATATACATCTAATATCACGGTAAGTGTAGGGTCCAATGTGTTTTTCACACAAAAACTAATGGGAGCTTCGCACTGCAGCTGCACTACTGCTGTCGCTCATGTTCAGCCACCCAAAGCTAACGTGGGTGACCATGGATGTGCTGTGATTACCTCCCTTCCTTCTGTTGTGCAGGTAGATTTTCTGCTATGTGATGAGCTTTCAAATGAGGTGTCAGTGAGTTCTGTGGCATTGGCAAAGGTGGCGTTGGGTGAGGAATTGACAACTGCGGTGTCCGACAAAGCAAAGAAGAGCAACCAGAATTGGGATAATGAGCAAAATGGTCATGGGATGGTCGAGGAAGGAGGGCACTAGCCACGATCATGGACAGAACAGGAAAGGGGAGAAGAAGTGGTGACCCTGATGCCACTGAAGGTAGAGGAAGATGTGGACAGCAGAAGCCCGTGTTTTCATTAATAAACATGTCATAATGTCACCGCCTGGGAAGGGATTGGAGCAGGAGCCAAACGAGAAGGCAAGCAAGGGCAGCAAAGGAGACAACTACAACTGCAGTAAAGAGGGCACTGAGGATTTCCAAAGGGCAATCTCCATTAGTTGGACTTCCACACTCCTTTTTACCTTAGTCTGGTTGAGAAATCCTGCAAGGAAGTTCTCATTACAACCTGTCATATGTTTGGGCTGGGCAGCCAGACTACTCACTGCTTTCAAAACACATCTGAAAGGCCGGGAAGCCTCAGGGAGCTGCCTGGTTGTGCTGATGAGAAAGGTGTTTGAGGAGCAGGCTTGGCTCTCAGGTCTCAGGGCAGGGGTGGCTCACAGTGGTGAGGATGGCCTTCTTCCGCTGCCTTGTTCCCTGCAGTGCTTTTGGCAGGTGACACTTCCAACCTTGGTTATGCTGGTAACACTCCAGTGGTTTTGTAAGCCGCTGAGCAATCTCCGTGAACTTGAGCTCAGCTTCCTATCTGTGCTTTTAAAAGGTTTCATTGTATTTTAAAGGCATGTTTGTTTCTTTTTGTGAATCTGAGAGCTTTTTACCTGTTTCTCTCACTCTCAGGCTTTCAGACTATGAGATTAGTTTAGCAATCAGGAAATTACTAGCATCATCCTAATTTTAGTATTGTTCATGCATTGCAAAGCAACTTGCTACACAAGGAAAAAAAAACACGTTTGAGCAATATTGGTGCAATATGTCAGACATGTAGCAATATTCTCTGTGATTATCACCCCATACAATTTTCAAAGCAGTGATGAATTGTGACAGATCCTCCTCTGAAATAACCCAGCATAGTTTATGGAATCAGTGGAAGTATTTCAGCTTACATCAGCTGAGGATCTGGGCTACATTTCTAGCTTTCTGCTAATACTTTTTTATGATGGAAACGAGCACCTGAGATGAACTGAAAGTTAACCTCTCTAGGTGCAATTTATATTCTTCTTGTAAGAAACCCTAGATATGTTTCAAACTCACTTAAACAAAGAGACGCAGCCACTCTGTATTGAAAATGAATAACATCTCGGTGAAGTCTGGCATAAATATGGTAGAAACTTCCCCCGTTTGTAGCAAGGATTAGGGAGTCCAGGGGCAGTTACTGAATTTCCAAACTGGCAAGTGAAGGAACTTTTAGAAGTGATGGCAACAGAAAGCAGACTGTACTTGCTGCTTTATTTTTTACATAAGCAATTTGCTTTTACCTAGACATACATCTCCAGTATGCTCATGCACACTTTGTAATAGATATTTGTAATCGCAGTGAAATTGTAGTAACACGGGATCAATTACAATACCATCAGTCCCATTTAGCTTTACAGCGAAAGACCACCATTTCTGCGTGTGAAGAGCGGAGTGTGGGGATTAGCAAAGTGTGAATTAGCGCAGTTCTGCTGACTGGCTAAAAAGATACATATCCCTTTTTCTTGTCATTTAGAGGTGAAGAGGAGTTAATTCAGAAAAGACCAAGTTACTGACACTTTTAATAATAAAGTAACACTTCAGAATGGTGGTGCAAGATGAACGATTTGTAATGACCAGTATAACAATGTGAGAGAGACATGTCACGAGCTTCTCCCTCTGTTAACAGGGCTGAGACTGTTCAGCAGTTACCATCCTTCAAGAGTTTTCTAGTCATTTCTTTTTATTTATAGATGTGTCTTTTTTCCAATTCTGCCAAAAGTACTATTTAAAAAGACCACACAGAGAACCGATCTACCTTACACAAATGTCTGGTGGGAAATAGTCATGTAAATTTTGATTTACGGAATGCACAAAAGGAGGAGGCCACCGCCTAAGAAATGGATGACAGCATCTGAAAGTGGTTCCAGCATTTTAAAAGCAATTATGGGGGGTAGATTTATGCATGAAACCTGCTCTGTACATTAACTAAATTTGTGGGTTTAATCACTGGAAGGAGAAAACCAGCTATGAAATACCCAAAGTAACAGGTCATTGTAGATATTCCCCTGAGGACATAATTTGTGTCGGTGTGTGTAGACAGGACTACGCGTATGTGTTGCAGAAGTGACAAAGGAAAAAAGTCAGTGAACATCCTCAAAAAGCAAATACAGGAGAATGCTGGAATATACGGCTTCCTGAATAAAGAAAACAAAGCTGTGACTATGTGAAGATTTCTTAGTATGGGAATGGCAAAGGAGTAACGCATTCTTCACTCCAATGGAAATTAATGGAGCATGCATTCCTCATTCTCAGTCTATTTGAGGCTGCAACAGGGGATATCACATCTGGCAAAACTACTTTGAGTCATGTTATACCACTTATAACATCATCTGGACCTTAGGAAACAGCTTTCTGAAAATAAGGAATGCTGTACAGTACCTGACATTAGCCCTGTTGAAAGGTACTGATAAGTTGCAGAGGCCTAAGACATTAAGGGCCACATTTACATGGAATTTCCCTGCACTTTATTACAGTCAATTCCCTGGTTTTGCGATTTTAACTACCCTTTTCCCTTAAGTGCCTTCCCCAGGGTGAGTAGGGGGTGCTTGTTTGTGAAATGGAACCAAATCAGTCAGAAAGGAGAGCATCTGGGACAACAACAGAAGAACACTGCGTACCCAGAAACATCACAAAATCTAGTATAAATTGAGAGCGTTCATTATTAATAGAAATACTATTTTCAAACTATGTCGCACTTTCATCTCCGAGGATTTCATATGCTATAGTCCTGATCCTGTGTTTGTAGTCCTAACTCCCACAGTTAGCTTGATCAGATTTGATGGAATTAGTGGTGTGAGGAGGATGCACACTTTATAAAGCTTTGCAGAACTTGGCCATAGACACAAACAGCTTCATAAAAACTTAACCAGTGCTGGGATGGAGGGCACTGTCCTCTAGATTTTTCCATATATTCTGCAGTTACCATGCAGGAGGGGGCTGTTTTGGCAGTGGATGGTGATTTTTTTCAAAAGTGCCTTAGGACTCATACAGTGTTCACAGAGCAAAGAGCCCCGGTCTGTTAGTACTCGCGAGCGAGAGAAGCTCGCACGCAGCACTGCATTGCACGTGCAGGGTTCACATTTACCCCCTTGTTCCTGCTCTAGAACAAGTGTGAAATGGCAACATCGTGAAGTCCAGGAGTATCTGAAATAAAATGAACAGAGCCCCATAGTCCAGGAGCTGGTCAGAGCTGGCTGGTGTTCATAAACCATGCTGATGGGAGATTTGGAAATGCAAAAGGGAGAAGGAAAGTCTGGATGACTTAAAATCTCCTACTGGAGCACATTGGAGTAAGGGCTATGGATAGGTTTAGTGTTTGGCTTCAAACTAGAGTGTGATTCTGGTCAAAATACCAGATCTGTGCACCCCTATGGATGGGGGCCTTTTAAACCAACACCTCCACCCAAATACGTTCACATGGCATCGCCTGTCGCCTGGCATCAGCTAGCTTAACCATCCCAGGGAGGTGATCATAAACTAATGCAGAAACTCTTGTATTTGTGTGTTTATGGATGAGTGTGTGTGTAGGGGTAAAGGGGTTACCGAGTGCTTTGTTCAGGGGTCATAGACTAGTGGCTGAGACAGATAGATAGTTATACACAGTGGCATGAGGTTTACCACTCAAGGTAAACCCTATTAAAAATGTACAGAGATGCTCATTTTTGCTATAGAATTATAATGTGCAGATTTTTTTTTTTTTTTTATGTTTAGTTGTTTCCAACATTGGTTATAAAAAGTCCCTGGTATCCCATCCTGCACCCGTGATTATAAAAATATTTAAAGTCACAGAATGGATATATGGCTAGGCAGCCACACATTCTGATTTATGTTATACTATGGTTTAGGCACACATTTGAAGGCAAGGTTTTTGGCTGACAACAGCATCACAATAACAGTCTTCCAGCCATATATTATAGTGATGACCCCTGAAAATTATCAGGGTTTAATACAAGGCTATAATATAGGGTTTCTGAAAACTCTACATAAGCAATAGACAACATAAAAAGTCATATTACTATTTATGTGCCATCAAATCACATTAGGAGGGATTTGACCACATAAATAGTAAAAAGACTTTTTGGGAATATGGAAATTAAAGAAAAATGTTTCAAATAGAAACCATAATTTACAGAAAAATCACAAATATGCAATCATGTTATGAAAGTAGGAAAGTAAGAGAGGCAAAAAGAGAAAGGAAGTCTTCTTGGAGTCTTTTCCATATACTTTTGTGTAAGACACTATTTTTTTTAACACACCCAATCAAAGATGCATCCTGTCATGTCATATCATTATTACCTATATTTATTGTATTATATTGCAAGATACGTGGGAGTTGACTGATATCTATGTTGTCAGCTGTTTGCCAGCTGTTTGCTCCTGGGATGAGCGGGGTGAATTTTAGCTTCTCAGAATCATCAAAATAAACAGCATCATTTCTCTTTGTTCTTTCTCTGCTGTGCAAAAACGTTCTGTGGATAGAAAAACTTCCCAGTCCCAGAATCTCACCCCCAGGATTTTCTTGAATCGGTTATGAATACATATCAGTATTTACTTGGTTCTCATTGTTTGGTGATGCTAATAAAAACTGCAGAGTAAGCAAGAATAATAATTGTGGCAATTATGGGATATCCGGAGTGTAATGAGTGCTGTAAAGACAAGTGTGAAAGCAAGGGGCCACTCCGAAGAAAAGTTTATTACCTAAAGAACGTCGTTGAAGTTGATGGGATTTTTGCCGTTGACCTCAGTGTGGACTGGGTTGACCTTTGGCCACGCAAAAATACAGGTAGACGAGCTGTCGCTTTGCCACAGGTCCCCTCTGCAGGGCAGCACGGCGCGGTACTGCCGCAGGCGCAGCCTGTGACGTGCATCATGCATGTCACCCTTCGTTCCTCCTTTGTGGAAGAGCGCAGAGGGGACTAAAGTTTGCCCCCAATGACTGTAATGCACAAACCCAACATTTGGGAGCAGAATAAAATTGTGACAAATGCCGGCAATTATTACCCTAGGGTTTTGGGAGGTGAGGGTGAAGAAGGAGTTGCTATACTCCCTGTGATCTGACTGGTATCTTTGATGAAGGAATTTCTCTCCTATAGTCCTGATTTGCTAAGTGCTTAACACATGCCTAGTATTAAACATGTAAGCAGTGCTACTGACTTAAAAGTGAATTTATCTTATGGGATGTGAATAGGACTATTCATGTGCCAAAAGTTTACCACGTGCCTAAGTGCTTTGCTGGAGAGATGGTCAATATTCTTAGATTATTTTTAAGAAAAAAAGGCTTTTATTTTGAGATAGTAATAAATACTAAATTCTTGGAAGATTAAAGGATTGAGGAGACTTTACATGTCACTGTTGTGCATGCACAGCTCCCTTTGAAGTCAGTGGAACTTGTGTGTGCTAAAGGGCAGAGATACAGGACAGCAGAAGTTCATAATATGGCTTAGGAGGCAAAAAGATCAGGGGATATCTAGAATGAGTACATGAACATTTAAAGGCTTGAGCGCTTTGAAGTGCTCTTTCGTTTGTTCGTTCGTTCTTTCTTTCTTTCTTTTCTTTTTTTATTTTAAAGGAAAACAACCTGGAACTTTCTTTTTTACCTAGAATGTAACAGTTAAAATCCACTTGCAGGAAAATTTGTCTTTCGGAGAGCTTCCTCGAGAGTAAAACAGAACAGCAGAGGTTGTTTAGAACAGTTGAGGAGAACCTTGGGCATAAACAAAAGGGACAAGAGGCAATCTAGAGCAGAAGGCGATGCTGCTGGAAACAGGAAGGTGAGCTCTTGAGCGTAAAAGAGATATACCCAGGAAGCAGAGCGATCAAATGCCAAGGGAAGGTGGGCAAACCGACCAGGAGAACATCACGTCAGAATCTACCTCTGGGAAATCTGTTGAATCAGGAAGGCTGTGATTATTTTGCACCTTGGTTTATTTGTGTGTGCTCAAGCAAGAAAACTATATAGCTATTTACTCGCTTGCCGAAAGAAAACAATTAGCTAGCGTTCTTAGTGATGCTCTTAAATGAGAACATTATTTTCATTTTGCAAAACATTGCTCTTATTTATTGACTTTATTTTGGAAACCTGCAAATGTTGGATTTCTCCTTTGATTAGGGGAAGGCTTAGAGCTCTTTATGATCCTTTCTCTCCACATGAGCGACATCTAGGAAAGTGCTGAGCAAAGAACGAGGGGTGCTTAGCGCGCTCCCGCGCTGCCTAACATTGCTATAAAATTGCGCCTTTCAAGAGCTGGGATAAAGACTGTGAAGCTGAACTATTCCATTTCTGGTAATAATAGCATAATATTAATCACTTATTAACAGTCTCGGTCATTTGGCTTATTTCCTAATTTTCTCCCAACCTTTTAAAAATCCTGTAATGCCCTTGCTGGTCTCTCTCTTAGGAATGGCATCAGCAGCTGTATCTTGGTTTGGAAGGATGTGTGTGTGGAAAGGGAAAGGAAGAGGGATGACAGGCTCTAGCCGACATACTTTTGCAAAACGACTGCTAGCTCACCACATTGCACTCTTTTTTTCCTGCTAATTACAGGAAAAGTGATTTATTAATATTTGTGCAATGGTAACTTCTCAGCTCACCCACAGCCTTTTCTAATCCAGCCAATTATTTTCAGTATTACTTTTAAGCTCTGACTTTAATTAATGGGGTGCAGAAGTTTAAAGCATATGGGGTTGCTTTTCTTAAGTCTGGGAACAAGCAGAGTTTAAAAACCCTGCAGATACACTTCTCAATACTGCACTTAAACTCTGTTTCTGAAAATACTACATATAAGTTGTCACATTTGCTTCAGCTTGACATAAAATTCTGTGACGTGTCACATCAAATAGCAACAATCATGAAATTTTTAGGGATGTGTCAGTTTTGAGATACATACTTTCTTGCTTTGATCCATCATGGTTCAATTGGAAGATAAAATAATCACTTTCATTTCTCACTACTTTTTATAAAAACATATAATAAAATATATATATTTAAAAGTTTTCAAAGTATTTGTTCTGCAGCCCCTTTAAACAGAAAACTGTTGTTGCTGCTAAAATCTGCTGCAAAACCAGCACTTGAGTTGCGGTGATGTTTTTTGCCTGCTTCACAGTACGGCTTGGAAGGTGTCATGATTTACGGGATACCCATGGTCGTATCTGGACAGTCTGGTCTCCCCGCGTCCGGAGCACGATCCCAGCCCCGTGAAGTCAGGGACGACGGCAGACGCTCAGCACTTTGTGGACCACGTCCTTCTAAACAAAAGTTCAGGTGCCTTTTTAAGTGACCGAAGAGATAACCTCCTAGAAACCCCTCGCTCACACGCCACGCTCCCTTTAGCAACAGGTGGAACGAGGAGCGTGCAAACTTTGCCGGGATTTCACAAGGAAGCCAAGTAGCTATGGCACCGCCTCTGCCTCCCGGGTGAGCTCGGGTGAATGAAACGGCGAGCAAGCCCCGGCACCCTGGGCTCCCCCGTGCCACCCCCCGATCCCTTTCGGGGGTCGTTTGTCTCAGGCGCCCGTCGCGGCTGCGGCGGGTGGCGGCTCACATCTGCCGGGGGCCGGAGCACAGCTGCATGGGAGGAGGGCGCGCAGACCGGCAGCCCCGTCCGCGGGGCGATTCATCAGCGGGACGGCTACTGCTGGGAGGAATTCCTCCCCGGCGGGATGAACCTCCAGTGACTCTTCTCGGGGGCCGAGGACGTCCCCCTCCCGCGCGGGAAGGGCCATCGCTCAGCCTGGGGCTGAACTCTCCCTCACCCCCTGACCCCCTCTTCAACTCCCACACCCGCACCACGGCGTGCACTGGGCCTCCCGGGGCCCAGGGGCCTCGTAACTCGCCTCCGCTTCATTTCCAGCCCCACGTCGGACGCCAGGTGCCCCGCCGGGGCAGGGGGATGGCTGCCCTTGGCCCCACAGCATCCTCTCTGCCTCCCTTCACCTACAACGCCTAGCCGAGGAGGCTCGTCTGCCGAACGCCGACGGGAAAGTTCTCGCGCTCTGGAGGGTGCTGTTTAATCTCCTCCGGGCCTGGGCCCTCCTGACCCTCCCGGGGGTTCTGCCCCGCAGACCCCATCGCCGCTCTCTGCCCGCCCCTGGCAGCACAGAGCAAAGGAAAAACTGCGGAGCTGCTCTGGGGCCTCGTCTGGTGTCGGATGGGGATGTCCCCTCTGTTTTGGAGGAGCGAGCGGTGGCCTTCGCTTGATGGCTCCGGAAGCCATCGCCAGGGCGGGGGATCATGGCGACGTCCCGGGGACGTGTGACAAAGGGCACAGAGGGTGCCAGTTCCCGCTTCCGAATCATCTGGTCTGACTGTGTCATGCTGGGGGAAGCGTTAAGGAAACAGAAGCCCAAGGACAACAGCTGAACCTTTGTGCCTTTGCTTTTTCTATTTATTTTTTTTTTCCCCCAAGGAAGCTTTCAATGCGCTCGCCTCTGGGTCCTCAGGGAATAACGTGCTCCGGCAATTTATTACACTGTCTCTAGGCAGAGCCTACCGCTGCTATATCAGGGAATTACTTAAGGAGTTACTCAGGTCCAGGTGGCTGTTTGGGAACTTATATCAAGAACTTACATCACCTGCTTTCTCTTGCAGTTAAATTTAGGTCCTTTCCTTTGGCTCATTTCTCCTTTTGTCAGAGCATATTTTAATGGCTGGTCACTGGCAAAGAGACACTTAAATAAACTTCAGAGTACACCTGAGAAACTCTGCTGGGAAGAGCTAAGCAGCAATGTTTTCTTCTGAAAACCAGTGTCCTTTCACAGTGACTCTCATAGCTTCTGCTCTCCGGGGTTGGATGAAGGAGCTACTAGGCAGGAGAAAAGCAACAACAGAAAGGTCAAGGGAAAGGAGAAGAAAAGGTATTTGCTCGTATCGGAGAAGAAGAGGAAAAACTTACGTTTCTTTACATTTTAAATCCTTGAGTATGTTCCCCACTCCAGTCACAAACTGGGACAGGAGGTATATTGAGAGTGACATGAGCGTGCAGCCTCAGCATCCCGTGTCCCAGACCAGCTAGATGAATGCTCAGGTGCTCCAACACTGTCGTTGCAGGTCAGGGGAGCTGGTTAAGGTCAGGAAAGGAGGATGTGCAGGGACACAGTTCTTCTCAACGCCAGAGAGTGCCCAATTCCAGGGGCTGATGGCAGAAACTTTATGGAAAAGCAGTTTGTGCATGCTTTAAGCGTGTATTGCAATGAAATAGATGTTTTAGTGCTTTGGCTGTTTTTGTAGAAGCACAGTGAGGAATATAGTGTACACTGAAGTACATTGGGACTCCGACTGCTGGGGACTGCCTGTATGGGGACAGGTGGTGGAGGTACCTCTTTCTATCCTGTGTCATCCTCCATAGAAATCAGCTATCATTTACAGTGAAGCATTTTAAGGCAAAGCAAAATCGGTGATGGTTGCAGTGAAAAGTCTGCCCTGTAAACTGCAGTGGTTTGGAAGCTGATTGACAAGCAGCTTAGACATCTGGACACCAGGAGCAGGGTAGACGGCTGAAGCTGCCAACCTTTTCAGCTTGTCCCAAGGTAAATCTGTCCCAGCTCATCAGTCAGCGCCCTTGCATTTCCTAGGCCTGCAGATTTTAAAAAAGCTATGCTGACCCATAAAATCTAGTAATATGAATGGGTCTGGTTTATGACTTTTTTGAATAGTAACTAGGAGGTTTGAAATGTTTGAAGACTTTTCTTTGCTCACACCTTCCATGTATAGAATAGGATGTTTCATCTCAGTTTTGCTTTTTCCTTTCATTCTGGTGGAATTAAAAGCACTGAGTGCAGCAAGTGCCTATAAGTCATGCGATTATGCCACTTTTTTTTCTAAGGAACCCATAGACATTATACAAACTTGACATCTAAGGCTGTGTGATGCTGTAGGCCAGTAGCCTTTCAAATCAGAAAACCTAGATTCAGCTTTTGGAGATGAGACATTCACAAGAGTCTACTAGATTTGCTTCTCTCCTAGAGAATCATTGTGTACATTACAAAATGCATTGCATGATTTAGCGCAAAGTGCAATCTCTTCTCAGCAGAAGGGGAGAGACATTAGCAAGTGTATCTATCTGGGACAGTCAGATGCAACGAAAGACTTTCCAAGAATTCAGTGGGTCAAAGAGCTTGGGGTCCTTCATAACTATCTCTGAAATTTATCCAAGCCAGCAGCATAGGCAATGTGAGCCACCCAAAACCTGAAAGCAGGACGCTGCTGTGAAAGTTCCTGCTTGATGCACAGCACGGGTCACCAGGACTCTTTGTCCTCTGCTCTGTGCCTGGGTCAGGGAGCTGCAGCATGAATCAGAATTCTCCCTCCTGAGCTGAAATAAGCCCCTTAGGTGCTCACCTGCTTCATTACACAGGATTAAAAAAGACAGGTTATGAGCAAGAGAATGGACATACAGATTTAGCTGCAGGCTTGACTTCAGAACTGAGGGATAAGCTACACGTTTCTTTCTCAGCCATAAGGTAAAATTGGCTACATACCACCTCCATCGTCCTAGCCCTAATCTCTCCCTGCTCAGCTCTTTCTGCTTAGCTGTCTGTGTGCAGTAGTCTTTCCGTCTGTGACTCATGAGCCCGCCTGTGGTGAGCATAACCTAGAACATCTCCAGTCCTCCTTACAGGCATAGACATACATGTAATGATCTGACTCTGGATGTACCAGGGCCCGTTCTCAGTGATCTGTTTTGAAAGCTGTCTTCCATTTAGTCTGTTTAGTAATGAGAATCAATAAACGGTTATTGGTGGGCCTGAACCACCAGGATCAGTCGCATTTTCACGGTGAGCATTTGCACAGACACCTTCATGTATCATGACCACAGCACTTCATCAGTGTGACACTGAGATGTGAGATGCCTGCAGTGACGTGGAACTGATCATCATCCTGGTACTGTCTCAGAAACATATGCATAATATACCATAAGCATTGGTTGTTTGTCAATCTAGTGTCCTGGAAGAGATGGTTCCTAAACCAGCTTCAAATAATCCTTTGGAGACAAATCTAGAAAAAAATATTTATAATTCTGTTGACTGACATGGCTTGAGTCCGTTTCCATTTCTAGGCCCTCTTGGGGAAGTTAGATTAAAACAGGGGAAATATTTTGCATAAAAATGATTTTCATGGAGTAATGAATGAAATGATAATGTGCAAGCTACAATGCATCGATCACAGCAGTGAAATAACATCTGATGGATTTCATAAAGCTGACCTTCCCCCTTCTTCTTTTTCCTGGAAATATCTATCTTTTTCCATGTGTAAACTCTACAGATTCATTATGATCTCCTATAACCAGTGACTCCTTATTATCAGGCGAAGAGCAAGCTGAGTGATAGTGCTTTTTTCCTTCTTCAGCTACTACCAAAACAGTGCAACAACCCTAGTCACAAACTCAAGAGTCTTTTGACAGCAGCAATTAAGCAACTTAATTAATGAGTGAATAAAAATGATAATATTTACGGAATGGGAGCATCCTGTTTTGCATTTTTATTCAAACTGTGCACCTGAAGAATACTACTGAGTATACTACCTCCTCCCCTTCTGCTTGCAAGCTCTCTTCTTTTTTTTTCCCCCACGCTATTTTGACTTTGCAAGCACCCAAAAGGTATTGCATGCGTAGACACAGGCATGATGCTGAGGCATCTAAAGTCCCTTCCAGCCAGCTGAGGAGAATATGCTGCTATCTTTGCTGTGATTCTGGCTGACCCTTAAAACTTGGCTCATATTTAAGGGACAATTTCCATGGTGCATTTGTAAGCCTGAACTTTGCATCAAAGTAGGTGATTAATTACTGATAAATGTCTAATAAAACATTAATGCATTTTGTAATTAACAAACTTGGAATGACAGTTCTCTCCACCCACTTTCTTGACATGGTTCACATGCACGTATACAGACTTCTGTTCCCCCATATTCTTTATTTGCCTGTTAATCTGTGCAACCTCCATATATCACATGCATACATATAAATATATATTTTAGTCTACATGGATTTTCTCAATGAAATATATAACCCATCTCAAGTACAAGTAAAGCCCCATACATAATTATTTTGGAATGACAGACAGTGAATTCCTTAGCTATTATTTTTGACGACCCTGTCATGGATGCCAGGCATATATTGTGGTAAGAGCCTGAGAAACTTGGGAAAACCCACCTGGGGAGCAAACTCCTTTTTTCTTTATGGAAAGGTTCCCCAAGTGACAGGCCTGCAATCCTGGGTGAGCTTAATTAAAGTCAATAGAGAAAACTAAAACATTCAAAATTGCTGCCTTTGGGGCTCCCCCGCTCTTCTTTTTCTTCATTTGCTGACACTTTTAAGGGGAAGGTGCATTTTAAATTCCTTATTTGGGGCTTTGGGCTCAGTTCATCACATTCCCCTTCTGTTCTGTATCCCACATTAAATCTCTCTGACACTTCAAAGTGTTGTTTCCCATTATTTATGGCTAACTAATGCAGGTGCCCTGGGCCTCCTGTGAGGTGCTGAATGCCCTCTTTGACGTCAGTATTAATGAATGAAGTTTTGGTATACAAAGCCAGGTAAGGGATATTACCTAAGATTACAGATAGGTAAACTGAGGCACCTAATACGACAGCAATGAAGCCAGAAGATGAACTTAACTTTACCTGGCTCCCAGAGCTCTGCAGTATTTACTAAGCCTCTTGTAGGATGAGGTCTGCTGAGAGTATCTGTCTTCCTCCTTGTTTTTTTCCAAAATCTGCCTAACCCAGACCTTCTGTCCCCATTCCTGCCTCATTCTTTCTCCTCTCCTGTCACAGTTCCCCGTCACAGGCCAGAGACACGCAGGAGCAACAGAGCTGGGAGCATACATGGATGAATCAAAAATGCCTTTGTGTAACAGGATCTTGACCATCTGCTGCACCTGCCATTTCAATCCCTTGTCTGTTTTGAATCATACACTTTCAAATGTCGCAATCACCACGAGGCCTGAAGCTTGGATTAGTTCTTGAGCATGTAATGCTTGCTTTTGAAATAAATGGCAAAATGCCTACTGACTTCAGCACGAGAAGGGCTCATCAACTGATAGCTACAGTCACCTTCATTTGGACCCCACCTTTCCTGCCAGAACTCACTGGAAGTGGTATCAGTAACTGCAGTGGGACTGGGACCGAGGCATTTGTGACAAACTACTTTTGGGGTTTGCTTTTGGGATAAAATCCTCATTTACCAGCCTCTGGTAATGAGGTGGCCACATGACTTAAAAGTGAAGGCATTTTGATTAGCATCTAATGCTAGGTATAGTAAATGGAGTTTGTGGATTAGAAAAGCACTTTAAACATTCAAGTGATCAAAATCCCTGATGATAAGGATGGGTGTCAGACAATGCCCAGTTCTGATTGTTGGTCCTATAGCACTTACTTACATTATTCACTACATGCTAATCTAGGCTGTTTGTTTGTCCATTTATTGTAGAGGGAGCGGTATGGTAGGATGGTAGCAATTACATACTGTCTCCTCCACAGTACTCAGAAACATAAGACATGTACTATGTCAAGAGCAGGGGGAAGTCAAAGTCCAGCAAGTATAGCTCACTGGGGTTAAGACCGGAGCTGCTGGACTTGCAGGTGAAGGTGGAAGGGGCTGAGGTGAGGAGATCCACTCACCTTCATAGTGATAAGGACTCTGTGCAAAATGCTACCTGGGATCTCAATTCTGCAAACAACCCTTCCCGTTCTGTTTCAGGCTTGTAGGTTATCTAAATCCAGCAGATCTGGTTCCAATCCATTTCTATTTCAAACCGTGGCAGACCAAGCATCTCCTCCTTTCCTTATTCCTCCTTACCACGCTCCCTTGGCAAACAGCTCACTGCTTTACTTCCCTCCTGGAGGAAGGATATCAATGCTGAAAAGGTTAAGTGTGCTGCCTTATGAGTTGGGATGTTGTGAAATTTACACTCATTAGCTTCTCTGGGTGGCCATCAGGAATTTAATTAATATCCTTGACATGGGTTGTTATAAGTGATATCGTGGCTTCCAGATGCCCATTGCTGAGAGAGACAGAGATTGCACTTGTGAAGAGTGACAGCTTTCAGGAGTACGCAGAGGCTTTGTACTCTGTCTTGCAAGAAGAAAGACAGCTCTGGTTGCCACCTTCTTCCTGTGGGAAAAAAGGAAGAAAAAAACCGGCAGCCTTTTTGCAGGTAGCCTCACTCATGACAGTAACATCACGTCTGTTTCTGCCCTTGTCAACACATCTCACTGTCCACAATCACTCATCATCTCCAGACAGACAGCACTGGAGGAGATCATCAATTGCCAATGCAATTCAGCAGATACACTTCATAAATTTTAATTACATTCCCACTGAAAATGAATGGTCAGAAAATATAAAACATCTGCCATCCAGATCATTTACATTTTTCGTACAATAAATCATCAGCAACATCCAAAACAATGGATTAAATCATGTGGAGTGTGATAGGTCAAGAAAGAAGGAACGGCACCCATTGTGTGATTACTGTTTGGACCAAAGCCATTACACGGTGTACAGTATCAAGGAAAATAAAAACATTAAAAAATAGTAACCGTTTGGACTTGTCCTCATAAATAAAAGATCCCTGGTCTCAGATAGACCCTGCTAATAGATCTATTACTGTGTCTATGGAAAAATGAGGGCTTGTTTAAGTAAAAGAATATTGAGTTAATTAAGATGGAGGAAAATGAGCATTTATCAATTGAGTGGCTGGGCTATTTAGCTTATAAATAGAATAAAGAAGTGATGTCTGTGGAAAACAATCTGTTAATCTGGTTTGACTAACATCATGACTGTTAAAATACCTCAATCTACTTTTTCTTTAGTAGAGTGGCATGAAATCCTAGTTTGAGATCACCAAACAATGTGTCCAAATCATGTATTTCACTTGGCGAAGCATCAGGCTATAGCCTTGGCAAGCCAGGTGCAGGATCCAGAGAGGATCTATTAGATCCTCTCAGCCTGCGTTTGGCAAGGGAGCCAGCCCTGATGGTGATGGGTGCAGTGATGCTCGACGAGCCCTGACCTAGGAGGTAAGAGAGCTGTGTTCAGCTCCCCTTCTCCTTCCAGCTACTGAACAGCTCGAGAAACAGGCTGAGGCAGCAGGACCATGTTTCCTTCCACAGAGGGTTTGAGGCAGTGCAGCCACAGCCAAGACTGCAAAAAATGACTTTCTGGTCTGGGTACCACTGATTTCCTCAAATGCGGTGAGATTTAGGTGCCTCGGACTCTTGAAAGTTTTGGACCGTTTTAGCCCTGAATTCTAGCTGCTTTGTGTTGTTCGATACTATGTGTAATTTTTTTTCTTATGCAGTGATACCATCTTTATGTCACCTTGTGCTGCATTTTCCTGCAAATGATGCTTTCTTCAACAATCCTTCTTGCTCCTTGCACTGTTACCAAACTTGAGACGTTGTCCTCCCTGCCTTGAGCCATTCTCATTTTCTAAAAACTGAAAGTCATTTTGGCTGAATCCACCTTAAGGCTTGTTTGTTTGTTTGGCTTTTAAATAGTACCAATACAAAGGCATGGGAGTCCAGGGGAACAGCAAACTGTGAACACACTCAATCACAAGTTGGTGGATATGGCACATCCTCATCCCTAGAGCAGATGAGAGATTAGTGTGTTTGTTAACCTCAGTATCTTTCCTGTTGAATGAAATGGGTGGAAATCAGGTATACACTGAGCAAATGTTTATTTTGACTGGAAGCCCTGTCACTTTGTGTATTTATGTGAAATAGAGAGATGTATGCTTAGCCTGAGGAGGTATCTGCACTCTTCAAAAAAAGGCCATTGATGAATGGCTGTAAAAGCTATAGTTTTATCTGTTTTATGTTCTTCTAATGCTGCTAAATTGTTGTGTATTAGGTTAAAAAATAGTTCATTCTGACGTTACATCATGAGCATGTCTCGCAATGGTATGTGCAATATAAGCCTCTTTCATTTGACGATTTACTGCTGTTAAAAGGAAATAAAAATCCTCATAACATATGAGAGAACAATGTAGCTGAGAGATTTTTCAAGGTGTTCAGCTTGAGATTTTAGGCTTGAACTAGGAATAACATTTTTTTGACTCGATGTATCTGCAAGTTTTTAATTCAGTTACACAAATATCAGAGGGAAAGAGGTAGCAATTTTTTCCCTCATAGAGATGTTTTACTTCATACTAAACTCCTTTACAACAACAGTAATTATTGAAAAATATCACAGAAGTGCTGCAGCGCATGTTATTATTATTAGTTACTATTTATATGGTGACACATATTGCTCTACAGACAAATAAAAACAATGTGGCTTTCCCTCTCTCACAACGATGGTTTATGGGCTTTTTACTACGAGTTTGGCCAGCTGGTTTGGATATGACAAGTAATTCTCCCCAAAATCTATTCCTTTTGCCCCAAGCCCCACCCCTAACAGGGATTTTTTTTTAAACCACAAAGTGTTTGTGCCATTTGGTGTTTCATCTTCCCGCCTTGGGCCCCGTCACCCCACTCCCACCCCTCCCCACACTTCTCCCATCTCCCAACCTCTGCTAGATTTTTCAGTCCCATTATTGCCATTTCGGAAGTGAAAGCATCAAGCCATAGTGCAAAGTTCATGGTATCTCTGCCCAGCCTGGAAGCAAAAGGTATTAGCAGGCCAATTTTCCCACTATTTCCAGTCTTTGGCCCCAACGGTGCTCATCTGTGTATGGGAGGATACGGGATAGTCCATCGGACTAACTGCTTCCTCACGGCTTTGCCCTCCACCAAAGCACAGTCCCCACCTTATCCACTGCCCATTGCTTCCTCCTAGACTTTCACAGGAGTGCCTAGGGAAGCTAAACCATGCTCTCAAGGCACTGGCTGTCCCAGCACGTTGAAGAGAAAATATGCTACATGGTCTTAAAGGAAATAACAATTATACTTGTGCTGTTCAGGGAGTGCTAGGGGTTGCTAAGTGCAAGTCTGCTAAGCCTTCCCTACACCTCAGATTTACAGATTTCAGGGGGCCAACTGAGGGCCTACATTCCCAAGAGCTCCTTCAACCAGACACAAACAAGAAGTTTTAGGGAGTTTGTCCAGTCTTTTAAGTGATTTCAGCACTTCTTTCTCAGAGTACCTCCAGCATTAAACATCTCCTGCAAAAATTACAGAGATTGAGGAGAAAATTTAAAAAAGCATGTAGGTGCCTAACGTGCTGCTCAGGAAGAATGCAATTGCCTAAATTGAAGTCATCCATCTAATTTCTCCTGAAATGAATTCTGCACCTGATTTCTCTAATTTCTGCACCTGATTTCTCTAATTTCTCCTGCACCTGAAAAGCAGCTCAGGGAGGGTACCTAGAAGTTCCTAATACAGCTTTAGGGCTGGTGACTTGGTCTGGATCAAGTGCACGCTGTTGACGCACGCCTCCTGATCACCCCACCGGCTGCGCTTCAGTTTGCGTCCCGGAGCACTGTCAGAACGCGCCAGCTGGGTTCCTCTTGGGTAAAATCCAGCTGGCAAAAGCACTCTGGGAGCCCTCTGAACATGCTCAAGCCACAAATGGGTGGCTCAGCCTGTGGGACCAGGCTGCAGCTAGTCGGGTGAGACTGCCCTGAAAGGCGAGTGCTGTGGGCGCACGGTGCTCACTCCCAACTCTTTTCGCTGTACATATCTGCTCCTATTGGTCTGCACGACTAATGCAGGCACAGCCACTGTATCTGTGCAGTTCATCCCAGAGCTGACTGCATGTCTACATACATATATAGGCCTATGTCACCTAGGCGTGCGTGTGCGTGCACATGTGTGTGCACACGTAATTTATCATTTTTGTGTGATACACCAAAAATAATGTATGAGCTCCCTCTGCTGCTTTATACAAAGAAATTAATCAAGAAAATTGCTTGCAAAGCTGAGAGCATTTTATTCATATCTTGCTGATAATGCTGTATGAACAAGTAGTACTGAAAATAATAGCATATTATGCTTGCAAAGCACTGTCCAAACGTTAAATAATTAAATAAACAAAAGAATCTGTGGTGGCTGCATTGCCTCATAAAATATTCCAAATACATCTATTTTTATTGAATGAAACATGTCAACATTTTGGGTAAAAGATTGTTTTCTGACTTCGAAGAAGCCATCATTAAAAACAGTGAAAACTCTATTGAGAGGTAAGATACATTAGATATCGCTAGGTCTTTTTCTCTTCTTAAAAAAGAAGAAGTCGGTTTCAAATGTTTAATTGTGATATATTATTGTGTGTTAATAGTTTTTGGATGTCTTTTGCATTTTGTTAAACAAGCTTTATATAGTTAAACAATGTGACATAAGCTACTTCTTGAAGTTTATCTGAACTTGTATGACCCACAGAAAGAAAAATCAGATTGATTTAGTGATGAAAACACAACCCTGCTGAAGAATGTGGTTCTAAAGACTTAAAGAAGCTCTAAAATGTATTGTTGTCTTTTCTTTCTTTTCTCCTCTTCCTAATTCTACTGCTTTTAAAAATGGTGCAAGAGAGGTATCTGAAATACCTTATTATTTTCTGTATTGGAAAGTGTAATTTTGATAAATTGACTTGCAAACAGGTTATTTCCTGAAGGGACAAAATCAAAAGTGTAGTTCTATGAATGTTTTCAGAGAAAAACTTCAATTAGAGCTGGATGAAAATTTGCAGTCAATTTTTCATCCTGAAAAATATAGATTTAGTTAAACAGGAAAAAATGATGTATTTCTATCAATTCACAGGATCGCTTTGAATGACTTTTGAAAGATTTTTTTGACATTTTGAATTACAGAATAATAGACTGAAGGTACCCCTGGAGTCATCTGATCCCTGCCCAAATTAAAGTGTCTCAATATTCCTTAAGTGGATGCTTTTCTCCAAAAATGTACTTCATTAAAAAAAAAAGATATGCAGAAACAACTCCCAAAGTAGATGAACGTTTTGAATCACACTAGACACTGAATTTGACACAAGGCAATGCTTGCCTTTGCCTTTCAGCTTGCTGAAAATTCAAAATATATTTAACCAAAAAAATAAAATCAAACAAAACTATTGTCAGAGCTGTCCATGAACAATCAGCTATATGTGCAGGGCTACCTGAAGTCTTGACCTGACCTGAGAATGAGAGACAGAACCAAACGGGAGAAACGGGGACTGCACCAACCACGCAGGCTGAGCCAAACACCTAGTGGAGTTTGCTGCATATTAATCATTGCAGGAATCTGCAAGAACTGTAAAAGAGGATAAACTTCAGCACTTTCAAGTTCTCAGAAAATCTTCATTATTATGACTACTTCTGCACTTTGACTTACAGGACTGAGCATTTCCTTGGCTTTTGGACTGTTGCCTATTTAGGTTTCTCACAGTACATTTGTTTAACGATTACTTGCTGCATTGTCCCCGTATGGGCCAAGTGGGCTATCACCCTTTCCTTAACTTTCACTCCATATACTTCAGCTGTCCCACAACAGACCTGTAACTGAAAGGCAATTCATTCCAGCCACTTCTAGTGTTGGGCTATTATCTCGTTTGTCATAATTCTTTAAACATCTGTAACTCATTTCTCTATGTGCATATAAAAGCATTAACATGTACAGACAATTGATACTAGACTAGACTAACCATCTAGCTATCTGTATTTTCTCCACCATTAATGACTCAGCAAGAATAAGTGGCATTCAAGATCCTCCTATTTCTGTCAAGCCTTGCTCCAGTGAAACTACCGGAAAACAATATCTCTGTCTGATTAGGGGTCGAGCTGGGATTTTGAGCTTTGCTAAGTAACCAGTATAACAGAGTCCTCTTCTATGCCTTAATTGCTGTGTAATATCACTGCACCGTAGTGCACAGTAGCTATTAGGTAGCTGCATTGAAAATGGGTGCACCCCTCACAAAAACTGAGTTTTAATAAGCTATCCTTATTTGTCCACATTTGCCAGCCCTTTGTACCATGGCAATCTCTCTGTGAACACTTCTGATAACGTTAGTCTCTATTCTGCTTCTATTACTGCACCAAATTTGGGTCTAATAAACACACTATTCACTGATGGAGCTATAATTATCCAATCTGCAGCCTTTGCACATATAGGAGTTGATGAATCAGATATTCTAACATAGAGCCTGATGTCTCTTCTGGCAACTTCACCACCTCAGTAGTTTGTGTTTTTCAGCTTTAAATTGGTAACATTAAATGTCTTTAATAGCTTATTACTGGAATCCTTTACACGACAGAGATGTGGTGAATACAAATAGAGTACTTGACAAATCAGGGACCGTGATGGTTGGCAGATCCCATTGGCAGTTTAGTAATGTGCTCAGGATCACAGATATTAGAGTTGGAAAAGACACATTAGGTGAAATCCTAGCTTGACTGAAGTAAATGGCGGAACTTCTGTTGAGTTCAACAGGGCCAGATGCATTAATAGCGTTGTATTATGCCACCTTCCAGGATCGATCAGAGCAATCCGGTCTGTGTGTAGTTCTACAGGGAGCTCCCTGAATGCAGGCACTGAGGCTTGGTAGGAGAGTCCGTAGCTATAAGCTTTATTGATTGCTGTATTCATTTAGCACTGGCCAAACTCCCAAGGCCCTACCTCTGGGCTTATGCAAAATTTACAGAGAAGTTTCTTCTTGTTGTATAATCCTGGTGAGCGGTCCAAGGGGATATCCCTTGGACGTTACACAGCACAGCTTGAAGTGACTCAAAACTTTCACAAGATCCCAAATGACTTCTGCTGAGCTTCCCAGGTGTCTCCAGCAAGCACAGTAGGCTTATTTATGGTTGCGTGTTGGAGCCACGGGCTCCTTCTTAAGGCTTGAGTCTGAATATTTTCAACTGTCCTCAGAAATATAAATGAAATGCTAAAGAGGCAACTGGGTATACCTCCTGAAACAAGGTCCCCTCAGGTGGCACAGAGGCAGGAGGCTACCAAGGAACCGAGGCAGCTTGTGCTGAGGATTGGGATTAGAAGAGCAGCATAGGGCACTCCAGAAGTCTATGGCAGAAGGCATCATTTAGAGCAAGCTAAACCTCGTTGGCCCTCAGGTTGTCCTAAATATTCTTCAAGTCCATTCTGGGAGTTGAGGTTCAAGATCAATACAGTGGAAATGTGACTTGGATGCACTTTTCTACTCGTGGTTGTGATGAACATAAACTAAGAACTGAGTGCCTGGCATGGTGGCACATGGTTTCACTGTCATTTCTCAAGGCTTCAAGCTTCTGTCCTGCTGAATGGAAACTAGAGACCAGTCTCCAGACACGAGCCCTTGAGAAGAAAAGCTACCAAAAGCTGCAAAACTTTACCTTGTATGTAACCTGTGCACTAATGCATTCTGCTGATAAAATCCCATGGTCGTGTATCATTTTAAATCTTTCCACTGGTTTTCAGGCAGTAAATGAAAAGCAAAAATGCAAGGTGATCATTGTCTCAATAAAAACCTTTCAAAGCCAAGTGTAAACGAATGCTGTGAAATACACATTTTTTTCCCCGTGCGTCTCAGATCTGAACTCTGAGGATCAATCAGTTGCACACAGGAGTCATGACCCTGCTCTCATTGCTCTAAGGAACTGTTGTCTCACTGCATGCTATGACCCTTGGTGTGAACCTGGTGATATTACTACTTGTGGGTCTATCAACAACAAGCCCTCTGTGGTCCCAATGTGCTTAAGAAAACTTAATTCCTCTTGTTCCAAATGTAGGAATCTCTTTTGTGCCAATTACCCTTTGACATTGCTATTCAAGCTTACTTCTCCAAACACTGGTCCCATAAACACTGCTCCCTTCACAGGGAGAGAGGCCGGCAGTAGCGAGGAGAGCTATTGTAAAAATGTTTTCTCTTGATGTTCCCATTTTGGGATGGCTGCTAAATGTACGTCACTGCCTTTTAGAAAGCCTTACATAACAGCTGGATAGCTGACTTCCTCATGACTTAATCTACAATTGTCTTGTAGGCTTAGCAGACAGGTTGTAAATGCTTTATTGTCCCCATGGTAGTGTTAGATCTTCCTATGAATCTATGGGTGAAATCAGATTCCTGGAAATCCCTATTCAAATATACCTTAGCATCGACTGCCTCGTGGTCAGTTACAGTTTCAGAGAAACCTTCTTTGTGGCTATACTTGGAAATACATATTTCAGTTATTTCTACATTTGTGAACTGAAATCGCTTCCTCCGACAAGGAGATGAGTCCTGGCCAAGCCAGTATTCAGATGCTGTAGCAGCAACAGCAGCAGCATTATTAAGCCTACGGTTGCTCTGCTTACTGATTCTGTACAAGGAACGTCAGGGCAATGCACATATGTCTGTTAGCAACCATTTACGTGCGAACTATCCATCAGGGGCTGGGAAGCGAAAACCTGATATGGAGCACATCAGAGCACAAGGGGATGCTTGGCCTTCTCCACTCCACTTCTGCACTGGTGACTTTTATCTACCACTCTGCTCCTTTACTGAGCAAATAAATAAATTGGCTGTCGCTTTCTGTCGTAAGGTTCCGGTGCCTTTTCCAGCTGAGTGGCAGGCAGCCGGGCGGCATAGTTTAGGCTGTTCGTTTGCGAAGCGAGCAGGCTGGTGGCCCTGGGATGCAGAAGCACTGTGAGAGACCTGAAGGAGAGGAAGCACAACTGATGGCAGCTGATAGCTTGACAGCCTGGAGGCCTTTCACAGGCTCACCGGAGGCACAAATGCCACTTCTGGTTCTTGAGAAGGGCAGAACGAGCTTAAAAAGGATGAAGGCTGACACTGCAAGGGGTGTTGCTGATGGAGACTGGGCTCTCTTCCTGGCCACCGATCTGCTCTGGGCCTTTCAGGAATGCCCTACCTCTGGCTTAGCTGTGAGTTCTGCACCTTGCTGTAACTCACCGAGTTAGGGCTCCTGAGGGCAAAGCCTCAGCCACCTGCCCTGCTTCTCAGCAGGGCTCTTTGGCTCATACTCAGCCCCACTCCCGCTGAAGCGCCCCGACTGCTTCTCAACTCAGAGGGGAGCAGAGGGAGCTTCTACGTGTCTGCAAGGAGCCCACAGCCAGACCTCAGCTGCAATTGCACATGGAGCAAGCTGGGGGTTCATCTCATATTGAGGACTGTGGCTGGGAGCAGCCACCCTGCAAATAAGTAACCCTACTCACCTAGCCTCTTTGGCGGTTAAAGTGGCGATGAGGTTCATTTTTTGGACAGATGCAGGCAAATGGAGGGAGTGAGCTGCAATAGTTAGCGACATGCAGGATCTGTTTCTAATGCCTATCATTCCCTTGCCGAAAACCACAAGGATGGCCTGTGACCCAGTTCATCTGGCCTAAAGCTTTCTGCTCTAGGAAAAAAAAAGGTTCACTGTCTGCTTCTTCTTTTCCTCTGGTCATTCTGTGAAAATTAATGTTTCTCTTGCTGTTGCTGTTGGCATTTTTAACCAAAAGTTAGCAGCTTGGGAACTGGTGGCCTGCCAAAGCGGTCGCCACGCGCTGCAGGGTGAGGGTTGCCTGCACTGGCTATGGGCTGGACAGGCTGCAAAAGGGAGCAGGGAAGAACGAATGAAAGTGGATGAGGGTTGTGGGATCACGTGCGCTTTTCAGGGTTACACTGGGTGGTCTTAATTATAGTAATGTTACCTGGTTCCCTCTCCCCAGGACGTTTCAGTCATGTCCCATGGGGGTGTTCGAATAAGCAACAGTAAATTTCTTTCCCCTAGCACGTGGCACTGGTGAAACCATGCTCCCATTGCTGGCTGATTTAATGAAGAAGCCACTGTCCTGGTCTTAGTTTACTGCCAAGTCCTGTTGTGGGCATGCAGCGAAAAGGGAGGGTTTTTATATACACATCCTAAGTATTGGAGGTGGCGATATTTTTTGCTCAGAAAACTTTTTGCCTAAGCTGAAACAAAGAATGGGGAAACCCTCAGCCCCAAAGAAGAGAGCTTTGGACATTTACGTGCAAAGGAAAAACAGATATACAGCCTATCCACTGAATTGGTACGAACTGGATTTTTCCTGACATGCTAACTAATGATGCTGAAGTTTGAGTGGCCTTTGATCTTTGATCTTTGATACTGATTATAGCAATTCAATTTCAAAGGACTGACTTGGGTCGTCTATTATTATTATAGTAGGTTTAGTGTTTTTGTTTGAGCAGCTCAGTTAATTTTAGGTGGAAAAGGCCTTATTCTCCTGTGGTTAGCACTTTGGGTAGTCAATTCCTGAAGAGCTTCCTCTCTGACGGCTCCCTTTGGGCACTTATTTCCAGTGAGTTAAAGTGGGCTTTTGGGTCAGAGCTTACAGAGCTGTGAGTCAGGAGAGAATCAAGGATGATGTATTTTTCTCTCTCTTTCTATCTCTGTACTGCTTTATTTCTAGAAAATCAAATATAACAGTTTAATCAAAAAGGAAGTGGGAAACAATATAAAAAATACTGCCTAGCTTTTGCACAAATAAAGAATAAATGAAATAGAAGCATATTCATCAAAATCCAAGTCAATACTGAAATAAAGTTGGCCCCTATTGGTATAGGCAACATAAAGGGAAAAGAAAAGAAGTGGGGAGCAAAGCACTTATAAAAAGGAATTTTTTTTTTGTGAAATAGCTGTATCTCAGAATATAATAGCAGTAATGCATTCTATGTGTAAATGTTACGGGGGGGGGGGGAACTTGGGGTTTAAATTAGATATTTTTCTTTCTCTGCAAAAAGAATAGCAGAGAATAGCTTTGAATACAGCTTAGGACTGGGAATTAAGACCTGGGTAATTTTGGGGGGGCTGAATTACAAATATCCAATGTGATTGATGGTAACAAGGCAGATGGGCCCTTTAAAGTCCTGGCAAGGCAGGAGGCCACACTCATAATACCGCGATGTACAGGGACCGGGAATCCACCCAGGGGACTGGGAATCCTCCCAGGGGCTCTGAGCCAACGACCTTAAATAAAGCTCTGGTGCAGAAGGAGCATTGGAAATGTTAAAAAAAAAAAAAAGAAAAGAAAAAGAGAAAAGGCAAGGCAAAGCAGGCTGCAAAGGGACTACCAGTAGAAATATTTGTCCTAAAGTGTCTGAGGGAAACCACTGCCTGTTTTTTGTTTGTTGCTTTCTCTTAGTCTGGGTTTGGGGAAGTGCCACGCAGGAGTTTTCCCTGGCACGGCTGCAGTGCTTGGCCCTGTGACCTGGCGGAAAATGAGTTGGGGCTGCCCCCACCAGCTACGTGGTGGTCCCTAAGAGGTGACCTGATTCCCACTCAGATCAGCAAGCACTCCTTCAGCTCACCTGCACCACGCTCCTACAGAGCTCCAATATCTTAATTCACCACCATGTCAGGAGGCATCCACTGGGGCTAGAAAGGATTTGCTCTCCTCAGGTGGAAGGACCTATCCAAGAACAGACTCTAATAGGAGACAGTGACTCTTTGCCATGCCATCACTCAAACCAGTAGCTTAGAATCACAGAATCACAGAATCATATAGGTTGGAAAAGACCTTTAAGATCATCGAGTCCAACCATAAACCTAACACTGCCAAAACCACCACTAAACCATGTCTCTAAGCACCTCATCCAAACGTCCTTTAAATACCTCCAGGGATGGCGACTCAACCACTTCCCTGGGCAGCCTCTTCCAATGCTTGACAACCCTTTTGGTGAAGACATTTTTCCTAATATCCAATCTCAACCTCCCCTGGCGCAACTTGAGGCCATTTCCTCTCGTCCTATCACTTGTTACCTGGGAGAAGAGACCGACCCCCACCTCGCTACAACCTCCTTTCAGGTAGCTGTAGAGAGTGATAAGGTCTCCCCTCAGCCTCCTTTTCTCCAGGCTAAACAACCCCAGCTCCCTCAGCCGCTCCTCAGAAGACTTCTGCTCCAGACCCTTCACCAGCTTCGTTGCCCTTCTCTGGACACGCTCCAGTACCTCAATGTCTCTCTTGTAGTGGGGGGCCCAAAACTGAACACAAAGAAAGTGGTTGGGAAAACTAAACAATGACCTGTTCCATCAGATGATCACTGGATGCATGTTTTCCTTTCAGGTTTTCTCATGGAGTACCAAAGTGCTGTCAAGAAGGGCTTTAGGAAATTTTATTGCTTATAATTTGTTCTGGTCTTGTTCTTTAGGATTAGGAAGAGCTTTTGGGATCAGGGTGTACAATTCTTTGAATAAAAGGTTGGGTCCACTGATGCCAATATAATTCTGCCATGGTTTTATCTATGTCATCTAAGTAAGATCTCTTGATGCCAAATGAATGACTTCTGGACAATGTAAGAATAAGGCTGTACAGGTTAAACCAACCTTGCCTTGCCTATTGCCCAAGAAACATAACCCTAAGAAAAATACTACCAAAGTGAAAGGTGGGAAAGAGCAGAAGCTCATCAAATCTTTTCCTTCCCTTTCTATTGATGTCTTTATGATAACCAGATTTCATGAGAAACAAAGATCTCGAAAAAAGCTGGGACCCAGCTTCCTCTTGGCCTTGAGGGGAGACCTGAGGAAATTCATAGAGCATTTCACAGAAATGTTTAATAAAACCACCTTTGAGTCCTATATGGTGATCGGGGTTACAGAAACTCCAGTTTACTGCAGTTGGGAGGAGGCCAACAAATGGATCACGTTGCCAAGTGGTTGTGGTACTGGTAAAGTTTCTGTCAAGAGATTTCAGTTCAAGCACACTTCACACCTGATGAAGACCTTGCTTTTTTAATCTGGCTTTACAATGTGGCCCCTCGTTGGATGCAACCTAGCTTCTGGTGCCAAAGATATGTGGTCCATTCAGTACAGGATGAAAACTTCCTTTCTCCATACTGACCTTTTTATACAGAAAAGGAGAGAGCGAGCCAGCACCTTCTTCTGAGGATGTTGGTCAGGTAAAAGTGTGGAAAGAGATGCCCAGAGTGACAAGGGAAACAGAAAAAGACACCAATGCCATGATGCCCTTAAATATTAAATTGCTTCATCTAAGTCCCCCCTACTCTACACAACAGAGGTTGTGTTGCATCTAGTGCCTGTGACGACTCCCCTTTACCCCACTCTCTTTGAATGTGTTTTGGCAGGCCTGCATTTCCTGACTGATTTTTTTACCATGGGTATTGGAAAGGCAGATGTGTGGTTTGCCTCCTGAGCAGGAGAGCAACTGCCTGCAGAACGCTGTTAGCTGGGAGAGTTAACTGCATAAACTGAAGTGCTGTGAGTGGTGATTTTAGAATTGGCACATTCTCTTTTCAACTTATAAACCTATTTTGATATTTATATGGAGTCATAAAATATAGCAAGAATGTTTTAATATATTTACTTTCCTAGGACAGCTACATATATCCTGAAATGAAAGCTGTTATTTTTGTTTTCTTTACTTGTTATCCAGTAATATGTAAATTATTGATCATATCCACTCAGGCTTAGCAAACCTTGCATTCAAATGCACCTTTTTAATGACTGAAATAGTGATTTTTTTTAAGAGTCTGTGGGTAGTAACGTTAATTGGCATACAGTGCTGAAGAACTGCTTTAACCCACCTACCAAACAAATATGTCTGCCATGATGCTGTCATGGTTACCTTTGATGTGAAATCACCATCCTATTGCGCAAGAAAAGAGGGGCAACGTTACCTGGAAAGAAGGGTTCGGGTGACAATGACACGGATTTCTAAGATGAGATTCTGCCGTTATTGCTGCTACTTTGACTTTCCTGCAGCTGCTAAGATGCAGCTGAGGGCAGAAATGGAAACAGAATGTGGCTTATAAAGGAGTTAAGAGTGTTCCTCATTTGTCTGGCAAAGAAAGAAAGAGGGAGAGGGGAGGACCCTCTGAGACTGTAATGTATTTGCTAAGAAAGAGATGGACGAAAGTAGAGAGAGTGGAAAGTTTTGATGAAGTTGGAAGGACTGAATAAAGGAAGTTCCATTCAGGGTGGGAAGTGTGGTCTTCAACATCACCACCACTTTGGCTCCAAGTCAAATTAAATAATGAATGTTTTCCTTGACCTTGTGCTACTTTCACTGTGTGTTATACGATACATTCAAAAATTAAACTGGCCCTTAATAATACTCCTTACTTTGGTGTTATTATTGGAGTACCACATACAGGCTAATCCTCCAGGCTTCACTTGGACAAAACTGCCAGTGTTTTCAGAGCAGGTTTCACCAAACTGTCCAAAGAAAGCTTGTGAATACAGTCTCATTTCAGAGCAGTACTACACATTCCCAACGCTCGCTGAAATGGTAGCTGAAATGGGCTGGAAATATCTCAGCAGCAGTGTTTGGAGGTATGTCAGCATTGCTTGTTTTCATCAGTCTGGAAATACTATGAGACTGGCTGGAAGCAGCAAGAGAGGAGTGTGGCTGTTCAATGGGAATTAATGGACTTCAGGTTAAGGTGGAAGAAGCAGACGGGTTCCTCTTGGAATCAGCTCATTCACCTCTGGCCCCTAGAAAACGTGCAGTAATGGGCCAACGCTATCAAGGACCTGTAACTGTGAGCTCAGAACTCTTTCAGATCAGCATAAATAGGATCTGTCTGTGCTTGTAGAGATGCCTAGTCTGCATTTTTATAGGTGCATAAATAACTTGGCAAACTAAATTAATGCACAAGCCAGGTTAAGACCTTTATAAAAGAAAAAGATTGTTGCATTATTGGCATTAATGTGATTGAAAGGGTGAGTGCAGAGATATAATGCCGTATGGTGGCAAGCAAGGCCTATCGTAAGCTTTCTGCCTCCCCAGGCGCTGGGAAATAGGGTGGCAGCTTGGGGAAGTGGAGCGGAGAGTGCCCAGCGTACCACCCTCGAGGATCTTCCTCAGGTTTGCCCTGCCGTCTTTGCCAGTGAAGGAATGGGGGACTTTGCCCCTCACCTGCTGGAGAGCCTGGAGTATTTATAGACTTTCCCCTTAGGACAGGAGAAGGATTGCTCTTGTGCGCTGCACAGTGCTTTTCCTTTATTTGTACTTTGCCTGCCACCTCCAAATGTGCTTACCATCTTAACCTCAAACAGATCTCTCGTTCAGGAAAATGCTGCCTAAAGTGAAGAATTTGGAAGAGCTCTTGAAAATACACTTGGATGTGATAAAGCATTCGGGTTTCAAACAGGTAATGTTCAGACTGTGCACAGAGCACTAGAGGGAAGGACAGAGAATGAGGAGGAGGGAAGGAGAGCTCAGTATTGTCAGAAAGCCACAAGACCTTTGAATTATTACACTGAAAATTGAAACTGCTCTATCAAAATTGATGGAAGTGCCATGTAAGGTTGTTCTCCCCTGTACCTTATTTCCAAAGTTTGCACTTTGAAATGTGTTTATCTGTAATTTAAACCTAGGGGTATGACTCTGAGTGACCTCGAGTTATTTTTTTAAGCAGTCTCTATTTACGTGACTCTATGCATGATGACCCTTTGGGCACAGAAAGACATGCTGATGTGCTTTGAAATCAAAATGAATAGACTCCCCCTTTCTTCCCACCCCTCCCCATGTCGTAGCTCCTGGAAATTTGTCTTTTCTCTACGTCTAAGAAAAGGTCACAGAAAAATTGGCGTGTTATTATTAGGAGAATGCATGAAACTAATGGCATAGCTACAGTATTATGCACATTATTAAAATACACGTGTGTGTGTGTTTGTACAGTCTTACATACTATGTCATGTGAGAGCACTTCAGCAAAATCATTACAATTCATATATTGTGTCCCCCCACCACTACTTGAAGATGAAAGTTTTCAATACTAATGCTGCAAAGTGGGTATTATGTTGATTTATGCTAATCAGTTCTATAGATGCTGTCATATTATATTGTTAAGTGATGACATTGGTGAAGTACTGTTGCTTCCAAAGTTAACAGCCCACCAGTGCTGGTGCGGAAACAGCAGGGGAGCCACCCGCCTCTACAGTCTCCATGGTCTGCTCGATGCAGCTGGGAATGGGGGATTTCTCCAGTTATTCCTTTTGTTATGCCTTTATTGGCACAGCTTGCTATGTAGAGGTTACAAAGGTGTTAAAAATGAGACATTTCTCAAATGCCTTCCAGTTTATTACTGTTTGGCTACAACAGGGCCCATTACAGTGCACATGAGACCTTCCTTGGGCACCCACCCTAACCTAGGAGCTGCGAATGTCCGTCCGTGCGCCACGTGGTGGAGTAAGAAACCTCCATATGAGCCAGCAATCTCTGTGCCTTATGAGCAAGAGCCTACCTGTGCCCGTAAGCAAGGTTATCTAGCCTCTCTCCAGATGGTGAGGAGTATGGATGTTGCTCAAGACCTCCCTGGTGTCCACAGTAGTGGGACTACTTGGAAGGACTGAAGAGAGAGGGGCGAGGGCCGGGAAGGGCGATGATGGCTGCTCTTCCTTTGCAGCATGGACACGCTGACTTTGCCTTCCCCCTCCAGGGCGGTGCAGGCTTGTGTGTTACTGGGTGCCTCGTTTGTTTCCAGAGGAAAAGTCAGGGCTTAAGGGAACGAATTAAAATACCGGTCTTAAAGCGGCTGAAAAGAACCTCTGTTTCTTTGTTTGTCCGTTTGGTATATACTCTTAATTATTGATAACAGCACTTTGCTGTAAACTGAGATGAAATGTATTGGCATTCACGTGTATGTACAGCCAATGGCCATTACTCTGTTTCAGCTAAGAGGTAAGGAAGGACTGACATTTTCATGTTGACTCTGAAGGAGGTGTTATAATGAAATGGAAATGAGTCTAGTTATTTTGCATTCACCTTTTGTGTGATTTTGTGTTTGCCATGTCCTGTGTTCAGGTGCATGCAAGACCTTCACACAATGAATGCAATGTGGGACTGACGCAGATGACTTTCACTGTCTGGAGTGGGATATGGGAATGTTTTGTTTGTATTTGGTATTTTGTGTTAATTAGCAGAACATGGGTGGCATACTGGCTTCTGGTGAGTGTATAACAGAGTTGTTCAACAATGCAGCAATAAAACATCGCACTATTTTAAAATGATCACTGAGGTCATGCTGTACTGTGGCTAAAATAACATGACCTTCACCTATCTACCTGTTGTGAAATTTTACCTCAAAGGATGCATTCTAGCTGTGCAATTTCTCTTCCAAGCAACTCTAGATTTATTATCTAAGCCCAGCCTGAACTCAGTTCTCTGCTTTTGATCACTATATTAATTTAACTGAAGAGCCTCTAAAACAAAAAGAACATTGATAGAATGGAAGCAGGAGATATAGAGAACACAGCAATACAAGCCTTTCTTGCAAAGGAAAGTTGCCCTGAGGAAGCAGTAATAGATCAAACACTCCTCATCTCCAGGCATGTCTATGGTAATAGAAGTTAACATTAGTCCATTCTTCTTATTGACACATCGTTTGTTTAAAAAGTAAACTCAGTTTGACTCATAGACTGTAATGATCAGTTTGTAACATATGGTGGAAAAATTTTAAAAGCTGGCTTGTGAGTTTTTTTAGCAGTGTCTCAGTACAAGGGGGTGGGGTAGGAAAGATTTGCAGCTATTGAAGCACAGAAAGGGAAACGCTGAGCAGTCCTTGGGAGACTATAAGAGAAAAGTTTCTTGTTTTCCCCCCTACTTTGTTTCCAAAACTGGTGTGTCGTAAGAAGCTCAAAGAAACATCAGGGATCCTTACTTGCTTCTGTCTGCTGGAGACCACACTGAGGGCCATGCCCTCTAGTGCATGGTTTCATGATATGGGGCAAGCGAGCCCAAGCAAGCATTCATTCCTGCATAGACTTGCAGGAGGATTATATATATCTCCACACTTCCTAAATGTAGGGTAGAGGCGAACATGCCCTCATGCAGGACCATGGGGCTACTGCTGTCTGTCCCTGGAGACATGTTTCTCCTCTGGACCCTGATTACTCTGATGCTTGGATTTCAGTGCTTCCTCAGAGCTTGGTAGCATCCTGTTTTTCCATTAATTACTGGATTTCTCCATCAAAATGATCAGTGATACAGTGAGGACTGGCAGTAAATAATACTATAATCATCTTTGGCTATCATGCAGGGAATTGTCTCCACCCTCTTTTTGCCTGGGGCGTTTGATACCTCTGGCTATGCAAGTGTATGTGCATGTACGTGAGAGTGCATGTGCTTGAATGTGTGTGTGTGTATGTATCTGTGTGTGTGTGTGTGTGTGTGTGTGTATGTATGAATGAATGCCCAGAGTTCGCTGTGCACGTTTTCTTGCACAAAAGAGGCATAACAATTTGTCTTGCCATCACTAAAAGGAGCAGCAGCAGTGTTCAGCTAAGAAAGAGAACACCCTCCTCACCGGTGAAATAGCATGTTTGTTCTGATTGCTGTTATTGAAGTAGTTTATTAAGTATACAAGAAAGTCCAATACAACAAATTCAGAGGTAAAGAAAGGTTGTAAAGGCCAAGACAACAGCTTTCCTGTGAATCTACTCATTATGGAGTCATTTGGGCTGGTCATTACTTTTCAGGGAAAATGATATTTTCGGGGTGGAAAAAAAAAAGAGGAAAAAAAAGGAATTTACAAAAGCCAAAGTGCTCTGTCCTATTCTCCTCCTTTCCCTCAGTTCAATTTTCTGATAATCTCTGGTATTCACTGAATCAAATGGTGACTGCTGATTGTTTTGATGATAAATTGCCTGCAGCGCATGTGGGACTAATTATGAGATGGCACATTTCATTCTGCCACCTGTATAAACTAAATTTTAGACAGGCACAATAAGGGAAGTATTCATAACAACACAACATTTGGAAAAGCTGCAGACCTTCTCCCTGCTCCCTCCCCCACTCTCACTAATGGAAGGCTTCGTAATAGAGAGTTGCGTCTTGAGTCTGTAAAGGGAAAACCTGAGGGAATAGGAGGATGTGAATAAGGGAGAAATCAACATGGAGGATCTACAGGAAAGGAGAAATGGGGATCTGGGAGAAAAGAAAGAGAAGGGCAATATGTCCATAGAGAAGAAGAGATCAAAGGGAGGAAAAGACCTGAAAGCAATAAGATTGTTTTGGCACATGAGAGGGAGATGATAAGGCTCAGAAAGTTGGCCTGGGGAGTAGATGCTCAATAGGTACAGACAAGGAGCTAAGAAGAAAGGGAGGAAATCTGGGTCAGACCCTCCTTGGTGACTGAGGGCTGCTTGATGTAGCTTGGAAAAGTGAAACAGAGGGTGAATTGTGACCTTTTCTGAAATCCCGGCATGGCCAGGACACTAGCGTCACAATCCACACGAGCCCAAAAGGAAAACCACAGGCGCGTTTTGCCTAACCTCTCTCTTGCTCGTTCTTGGGAGTAAGGTGATGTAAAATTTCTGTTAGTATTCTTGAACAAAAATGATACTTTTTGCGCAGGAGAAAAACTCCAAATTATTATAAGCTGCATTACATCCTCTGCTCGATATTTCTCTTACTAAATGGAGATAAAACAATGGGCCAGAACATTCAACTTTGTCTTTCCCTATTTGGAACAAAAAGATCTTATTTCCTATAACCTTCTACACACAATTGTCCTGCCCATACCCTCCGCTCTCTGCAGGTGTCAAGAGAGTGCAAGTGTGCATGCAGGTCTTTGTGTATGAGAAAAAGAGCATGGTATTGTTACTTCATCCTGTGTTTTACGCAGTGACGTTGTCATGGACCCTTACAATAATAAATAAATAGTCTTCCTCCTGTTTCCCCTGCTCCAGTACTGGTGCTTGTATCTTCCGTCTTGTCCAAGGCTCCCAGTGCAATAGCTGACACATAATAGCACATCACTGCTGCTCATCCATGCACGTATGCATGTATATGTATTTACACATTATCATCACATTGACTGGCTGGAGCCAGCTTTTGATCATATAGTCTTCAAATATTTTAAGTCCCTTGTTGCCATTGTGTTTTGTACATTATATTATATCCCACAGGGATACCACTGGGATATCAGCAATATCGCTTTGTGATATTCTTTTAATCTCCCAGAACATATATTTGTGGCCTCATCTGTGTTTATCACTGTTTTCCTACCTGATTGCAATCCTAGTACAAAGACATTATTTCAAAGAGAATTATGTACGTGCATAGTTGCTTTTCCTTTTGCAAGAGACTGGTAAAAGTCATAGCAGTTGTATTAAGCCTTTCCATAGCACCATAGCATATATATACAAGAGACAGCATTTCTAGTGATGCAGGCTCTAGCTTTTTTGCTCGTTTTCCTGAGGAAAAGAGACTAGATCATTGAGAGTGGTTGAGTGTCTATCAGACCTCCCCTAAAAATTTCTGAATGCATTGACCGCCTTCAATCAAACTGAAATTGAGGGTTTGGGGATATTAGGGTCCTACAGAGTTTGTGCACATATGTCCTGAATGAAAGAGCAAGACACGTCAGTACTCCCACCAAAGACTGCTTGAAGAGTGAATGAATCTATATCATTAGACACCAGAGAATAGACTCAGGAAAGAGTGGGAGAAGGAGACAGTGCTGGGAATACAGAAACATGATGAAAGGTCCTTCTATGCGTAAACTTCTACTGTGATTTGCACCTTAGCAAATACAGGTAAATCTGAACCTGAGGCTCAAAGGCACAGGAACAGAGTCTGTATGAGTTTCACTGGCAATGGAACTATGCAGAGTTTTTCTTCTGTCACCCATCCACCCAGCTAGCCAGCCAGACACATGGTTATACTTTGGAAAATCATAGCCATTTTGCAGGTTTTTATGCTGTAACACACTGTAATTCTGCCTTTAACTTTCCTTTTGCATAACATTGGTTTATGGACTACCTTTACAGAAAAACTATTAGGAGTGCCAGGAAAAAAACGAACCTGCAGAAGCAGCAGGTTGGAAGACAGGTATTGGTATGAAGTCCTGACAATGCATTATTATTTTATTTTAATACTGTAATTTTGGATTTGATTTGAAGGACTTTTTTGCCTTCAGATCTGAGTGTACGTGAGACAACTTCAAGTAGAAAACAGTGCATACGTCTTGTGGCAGATCCCTGTGCAGGCACAAACGTTGCCTCCTGTTGAGGGTTGAGCTTGGAGGTGTGGAGCAGAGCAGACTGCTCCTTACACACACAGACAGGAGGGATGGGGAGTTGGGGAGCTGCAAACTGGAAAGCGAGAGAAAAAATGAAAGCTACGGAAGAGTCCTAGAGCCCTCCAGGACACGGAATCTTTTTCGTCCCTGAATCAAACCTCCTCTCCAGTGTCTGCATTTACATTTTATCTCTGTATCAAATGAAATCAGGAAAATGTGATGGCACTGAAGTTAAATAAGCCACTTTTTTACAGCTAGGACCAATAAATCTGTTTAAAGATGCATTACTACTTTTCTTGAGGGATAATTTAGACTATGTATCAAAAGGAAAATCAATAGTTTTTTCAATTACAAATAATTGCCTGTTTGACTCCTTTCCACTTTTTCTTTTTTATTTATTTTGTCTTCAAAATATTTCTACTGAGAGTGTCTTCTGTCTCAAGTCTAAACCAGTAACACTTTCAACACAGAAGCAGAGAAAGCATCCCAGGAAGCCTTACCAGTCATGGTATCAAAGGCTGTTCACGCTGTGCAGAAAGTAGCCAAAGATTCAGGAGATGGCATGAGATTATGCTCACTGCACTGTAGCACGTAGAGGGTGAAACCCGTGTGCTGTAAAACTGAACATAAATGCTGTCAGGACATCAGGGAGATGCAGCCAGCTCCCCAGCACTGGGCTCCTTGATAGCTGGGAAAGCTTTAATTCGGGTCAGGTAAAGTTTCTTGAAGCAATGTTATTTAGTTTTCTAGGCAAAAACTTCTAGGCCACCTGAGACCAAGAAAAAATTAGAGGTAGGAAAATTAAAGACAATTTGAATAACATCATGTCTTCGTTACTTCTTCTCAATAGGTATCTATGAGAAACAAGGTTTTGCTTATTCATTATTTTTAATCTGGTAAAATTGGTGTTCTCTTTCCATTTTGTTGATGAAACAGAAAAAAAACCTTGAAGTTTGGGGGAGGAACAGTAACCAAAGAAACAAGTATTGTCTTACAAAAAGGTCGTGTTTTAAAGAAACATTCCACAAAGTCAAAGCTGGAAGTAGCTGAAAACCTGCGGGAACCTGTGTGGTGTCCTGTCTTTCCTAGTCTCTCGTGTTTTTGTGAATCTTACCTTCATATATTTAGCTTTGGACTATCAGTAGCTCTCTATCTTTTTTTAGATTTTAGGCTTGATGTAACTTGAAGTGGTTTATTATCAGTGTCATTAAAGTAGTGTGACTTTGTGCGTGGGTGTTCTCAAGGTTACACCTTTCTGCAATCCAAATCTGTAGTTGTATTTGGGGTAATTATATCCAAGCCAGCTTTTAAATGAGTTAGCTGAGCTACTGACAGGAGCATAGAAGGTACTTAGCTTGGACTATGCCAGAGTATTTAGCCAGGATGCTGGGCAAGCTGGGGCTCTAACTCCATCAGGCTGCACAGCTACCATGGCTAGGCTGCATCTGTCAATACGAATGGCAACCACATTTGGGTTACAGAGTAAATGCATTATAAGGTTGGTTAACATCATTCTTATGTTATTTGAAGCGTAAGCATAGTCAAAACTGTCAAAAGTGCCCAAGCCAGTTTGGAACTGGTTTAACATATTCACTATTCACTTCGCTGAAGCTCAAAGACAAGCTCATCTGTGAATAGTAAAGGTTTGCCCTTCTGAAACTCCATAGAATTTCTGTCAGGGATTTTGTGAGTGGGGAACGTGACTAACCCCATTTCCTAGGGGAAGCTTTCTCTTTGTGTGCTTCATTTGTGAAAACACATGAGCTTCTTGAGCCTGGGACTCACAGGCACTTTCTGTAGCTCCTGTCTGCCAGTGAATTTGCCGATGTATGACTGCATTCATCTCCTGTGGTAAAGGCTCGGTTCTCCAAGAAGAAAAAAGAAGCAAATTTTTAAGCCTTAGCATCTTGCATTTCCTGACTGTCCCTTTAAGCTTATATTTAGTTCTAATGAAGGATAAATAGTTGGCAGAGGCACATTCCTCTCAGTTTCATGGGGAAAAGCATGTGGGAGTGGGGAGCTAAGGAAATCTTAATGAAAATGCACACGGTTTGAGAAGAAGACATTTCTTTAAGCATTCTTGTTCCTTCTTCACTCCCTGAAAAGTATTTGAAGTGATAACAGGGAGACCGCTAAAAGTGGATGGTGAATAGGAGGCAGAAGTTGTTACATGCTAAAAAGGGCATTTCATAATAGAAAACCACTGAGGGCCCTAGACTCTCTCGAATGTGCACATTAATAACACCTTAAACAAGCGCCAAACTAGAACTGCTGAAAGGAAGGAAAAAAAGCCATTCATGTCCTATTAAGATAGGGTTAAATTCTGCTCTTCAAAAATAGATCATAGTGTATGTAAACTTTCTTAAAAACAAACAGGAGTGAATCTGCCCATTCAAAACTAGATAGATTTTATTGTAAAGTAACAGTAAGTTCTTCTAGTGCTTTTATTTTTTTTCCATAAAAATAAAAAATGTAACTAATAGCAGAGGTTGTTATAGTGCCAGTTCTGCAAAGCATTTAAGAATGTGCTGAAGTGCTTCCCTATGCAACAAAGCCTATAGCACATGCTTTATCTTAAACATGTGCTCAACTCCCATTGAAAGCATCAATGTTTAAACACGTGTCTAAATGCTTTGCTGTACCAGAGCTCTGGGCACAATTCATTGTCCTTTGAAGCCAACGGGAATCTTTCCAGTCCTTTCAATAGGTATCCCATCAAGCAATAAATCTCAAATGTTAAACAATCAAACCAGAGAATAAAAAAAATCTGTTAAAGGTAGTTGCTAACTATATTCAAATAACAAATAAATATAAAAAACCCCAGGATGTGGTCACAGCTATTCCAAAAGCAGACACAAAGAGAGATGAGATTCACTCAATAAATTCTTTGTTCAGTTATGCATTCAGCGTGTTCATTCTGCTAAGTTATAAACCTGTATTTACATAATTTTTTGATGTTTCAGTTCACTGTGGCCCTGATTCAGCAAATTACTTAAACAGGTGTTTCTCTCTCTACATCTCTAAGTCCAAAAGTCAAAGTGGATCCACACGTAGTTGTGGCCTAGCAATAAACTGGAGCCTAGAAGATGGCTTTGCTGCATGTCAGATCACATAAACATTCTTCCAAAAAAACCCCTACTATCCAGAGAAGAAGTCAATATTAATTTTACAGCCTGTATCTTCTCACAGTCTGGCATTACAAGAAATATTTTGTACAAAGGAAAAGTGATAAAAAGCAAACAAAAAGCAAGCAAGTAAACCAGAGCATTGTACTCATTGGCTATAGTTACTTTCATTTTTTAGGCTGAAGACAGTTTAAGACATGGTAACAAAGCTAGTTTGCTCATTGTAGGCTTCTTGGAAATGATAAAGCCATTCCATCAAAGGCAATGGACCAGTTAGAGAGTGCCAAACTATTGTTCTGGATGGCAGCAAGTATAATACAGAAGAAGATCAGATTGAAACAAATTTTGCAAACTGGATGAAACCAAAGCTCAAGGTTTGCAGATTTGATACACATTTCTCAACCGCAATATGCTTTTTTATTGTAATATAGAAAGTGCTAATATGGCAGAAAATTTGTATCTTTGTGTTATAGTAATGCCTTTCTTGTCGTATTACTTAACATCTATATCACATTAGAAACCTACACGGTACCTTTATAAAATAAATTGACACGTTACATTAGCCTTCAATATGACAATTTTACATTCTTGACAGAGAAGGCATGACAACGACCCACTTAACTACTGTAAGGCTGAAACAAAGAGAGGCATGCTGATGTGTATTTTGTGAAGCTTCAGTCCTCAGTATTGCATCACTGTGGGCACTTGGGCCCCGTAACCTCAGCACTGTTCTCCTCCCTTCTGCTGACACCCCTCCTTCTTCCATCTTCCTGACAAAGAAGAGACACAAATTGCCAAGGTGGCCTGGCCGTGGTGGCAGGACAACCCTCTCAGTGCACACATTGGGATAAACATAGCAAAACTGACTCATGACATCGGGACAGCTCCAGGCTTCTGCTGGCCACTCAGCGACTAACTGGTACCCTCAACTTACATAGGATATTGATTGCACATTATAAGCAAATTCTAGTTAAAATCTGAAGGACCATGAGTCATTGTTTGTGCATCAGAAGCATTTTCTACCTTCTAAGCCAGTTACAAAGCCAGAGAAGTGATTCTGGAAAGGTTCCCTCACATGTACCACGTTTGAGCCCAGAACACTTCCCTTCAACATTTCTAGGCATTTCTCTCTTGCATCCTCTAGCTGTAGGATTTACTGAGTGTACCCAGGAAAGGAATCGCCTTACATGAGGGGTAAGGCTTTGGGAACCTCACTGTGTCTGTTGTGTTTGTGGTGCTATTGGCATGAGGTTGGCCAAGCTAGTGCATTGCTTCAGTGCTGGATGGTGCTTCAGCCTCTTTTGTCCGTAAAATGGGGATGAAGACATGTAATGCATGGAAAGCTGATGATGCATGAAGCACTACAAAAATGAAGTGCAACATAAAGGCCAAGTCATTTTATAATTGTTTTCTGACTAAAACTGAATTAGAGTCTCAGTGACAGAGCATTGAAGGAGCATTGTGGCATGCTAGCCTAGTCAGATGTTGGTAAAAGCAAACTGATACTCCTAATCAGTCAACTTTATTAACCTCATATAAGAGAACACAATAAGTAGATATTGCCTTTCCTTTGTATTTTGTTAGCAACCTGCTATTGCCGTCATAACATATTATGAGTAAAACTGCACTGCAGATAAAACATCTGTTTTGAATAAGCAGGTGTATGGCAATTTCAGAACCAAACCCCAAATCCTAATTAAAGGTTGCTATTCCCATTTAACAAAAAAGTGTTACTGAAAGTTAACCGTAGTATAACAGTAGCATATGGATGCACACACTCCTCTGATTATCAGGAGTCACCTAATAAACAAGCGCATCCACAGCTTGCACAAGTCCTCCATTGGATTTGCTTTTTCCTTATCTTAGTGATGGATTTAAACATGCTAAACAACATCACATTTTAAACAATTAGAAAAAGGGCGTTGGACATCTTTTGTATCTCGAAAACTGATATTCGTAAGCCAAATGCTGACCATTTCATTACCACTAGCGACATTTCCCATTTACACCATGTTAACTCTTTCTTGAATTAATAAATCTTTCTGTTGATCCTAGCTTTATTAACAGTTGTTCCAAGATCAATGGAGGATTCTGCTGCTGCTATAAAGCATTTGATTTCTCTTGTCCAACTTGACAGGTGGAGAGTGCTCTGCTCTGTTTGGACCTCTTAGTAATTAAACCTATTTCAGAAGAGTTACCAGCTGTTTTAGAAACATGATTAATAATGCTGTTTCTTAAAAAGTAATTAGGAGAACTAGAGAATTCAGACAAGTCAAATACTTTCCTCTGAGTGTCATTTGGATCTAGAAGGTTAAGAAAATACAGACCACAACCTGAAAAGCATAGGTCATACAGCAGGAGTCTTTTAGTGTTCTTGAAGGCGAGGGAAACTTAAGGAGAGCTGCACTGAAGTGGTCTTCCATCAACCCTCTGGATCAACTCCACCGCAAAGTCTGTGAGACCTTGGCAATAAAGCAGTTGGAACAGAGGGCTGAAGAGAACATGAAGGTAGTTAAATCTGGTGGTATGATAGACATTAAGTCCAGAAGTTATAAATTACCCTTCCCCTTCTCCTTCTATAACAACCTGAGACATTTCGTACAAAGGGCCCAAATGAACAAAACCTACAATGTGCTACTAGAAAAGAGGAAGAGAAACAAAGGGTAGATGATGGTACATTGACTGCTTGTACTATAGCCAGATGATATGAAGAGCTGAACCTATCTCAGATACTTTAAGAGGAAAACAAAATGAAATAAATATAAAGTGGAGAAGGCACGCTTTGAACCAGTGCCTAGAAAAAGCTACTCCTCAGCCCTTAAAAATGATGCAATGGAAGATTTACATTGTGTAATTAAATGTAACTGTGATGCAAGTACCTCATGCATCCCAAAAGCAGTTCTGTCCTCTCACACAGTTCATCAAGCTTCACCTTCGAACTCGGTCATTCCTCCCTGCCCCCCATGCACACATTTCTTTCATGGTTAATGCTAATTCTTGTTTGCAGATTGAATCTACTGATAAGCACCTTATACTCCTTAACATGACTTCTTGTATGTTTAAATGAATATAAGAAACCAAATCAAGTTATTTCAATCTTCTGTTATAATCTTCCTACTCTCAGGTGTTCTAGCAGCACATGAGAGAAACACCCTTAAAAGAGTAGGGTATTTATGAGTAGGATTTAAAGGCACAGTGCCCCACTGATAAATGTATTTTAGCAAATTCCAGTAGGTATGATATTGAGCTTATTGCTTAAGAGCTCCTACAGCTGTCTTGCTTGGAGGAAATTCTCCTTTATATATATTCAATGTGAAGACATACCATTCTATTCCTTGTTTAATACAATGCATTAGAGGTGTGATTCTTGTTGTGCTCAGTGCTGTACAAATGCAGAAGCCAAATCTGGTTCTTCTTTAAACTTCTCAAAAACCATCATTATTTCTTTAAAAGTTAAACATCACTTTTTTGCATGAATGAACTGAAAACATGTATATTCAATGTACTGGGAATTATAGCTTGAAATGTCAGGACTGATGGAATAAGGAAAAAGGATAAATGTTCCTGTTAACTGCTTTACCATGTGCAAGTGAACAAAGTAGAATGGAAATTACTTATCCAAAATGATGTAGGGTGTGCCAGATTTTATGGCAAGGCATAAGACTCATGGCTATTATAATGTTATTCTGTTTTTATTGTGCTGGATCACAAGCAAATGAAGGGAATGGAATATTTTGTTGGTGCTTTACTTATAGGTGATTCAGTCCAAAATACGTTGTAATTTTTAATTTTTTTTTTTTAAATTGTCATTTGACTGGCTTTAGAAAAAGTACTCCTCAAGACCAAAAAGTTGTTGCAATACTCAGTGTTAGCAAAGAGTGAACTGGGCTACAAACTCTGTGAGATTTTTCAGAAAACAACATGATAGGCTTAACAGCTTGCTGCTTTTTGAGCCTTTGAGGAGCATCTGGCTCACATTTGCAAGCTTTTCTTCATGTTCATGAGGGTGAGAAACCTACAGTCCAGAGACGAAAGCTGAGATTCGTTTGCTCCTAGCACACGCCCTTTCTGGAGCACACCTCCATGGAGGTGCCCAGGGCACTCCACAGGCATGCGAGTGGGAGGTAGAGCCAGCAGCTCCCAAGTCCAGCTCCAGAGGAGCTGGGCTGAGCATTGCACAGTTCAAGGTGCAACTTGTATACGACAAAATGGGCACACAGCCCCTTGGAAGATGAGAAGCATGCCAGGCATTTGCCAATGCCTTGGCTGGGTGCTGAGTGGGCACTTTCCCCATCCAGTGTTTGGGAACCTGCCTTGCAGGCAAAGCCTGATTCCTACACCGTCTCCCTGCTTATTCAGAGCAGGGCTGCTCCTGCTCCTGTGCTAGCATCTCCAGGCTAGCTGCCCTTTCATTAAAAGGGAGCTTACTGAAATGGGGTTCAACTCCTTCAAAATGCCCTGGGTAACCTATTTCACATAGGTAGGACATACTACAGGTGAGCTGGCTCTTGTTCATGAAATTGCATTTGTGTGGTGCTTTAAAAACTAATGCTAATAATTCAACAGACATTTATTTTTTTTTTCCTTAAAATTCCTTGAATACTGTGAATTCAAAACACTTGATCCAAACTTCAGTGTTAATGAATTCAGGTTGTGCTAATGGAAATCTGAAAGAATAATTGGGAATACAGGCCACTGTATACACCAACCTAGCTAGACACATTCATTCTCCTTTTCCTACAAAGAAGCTGCCCTGTCAGTAACAAGAAAATATATATATATATATATATAAAATATATATATATGCTTATAATATATACACTCTTTTAGGTAAAAATGGTCCCAGCAGAGGAATTTGCAAAGTTTTGTGAGCCCCTGGGAATGGAGAAGGCTTTGCCAGCCCATGACCTCCAGAAAGTTTACCCTTCACTTTTTGGTACAAAGCAGTCAATACTGCGAAGGCAGAGGGATGCAGAGGCAAGCTCATCTGTTGACAGCCACCAAAGAGAAGTGAGCTAAATTTTTTCAGGGTGAATTTTCAGTCATACTGAATTTTATCCTACAGTCTATTTGTATTTCTATCATAATCTAGCACCGCTAAAAACCTCAGCTATGCTGAAGACTGCTATTGTTATAATACACAAACAGTATGGGTTATTTTAATGGACATATTGCCTTAAACTGAGTTTTCACCATCTGTTCTGCCCCTAATTTTGAATGCAAAAAGAACATATTTCACAATTACATCTGTAAGTAATGATATAAGTAATTTAAATGCATGTATATGTTCACACAATGCAGCAGACAGCTGGGATTTTTTTTCTTTCAGGCACAAATCAAGGGAAGAAATCTACTAACTCCTCAAATAGCACTTCCCCCCTTCCCTTCTTGTTCCCCCATCTAGTGAAGCCATTTCATCGCGGGCATAGTCTTTCCAATAAGCTAATTTTGCCCTACCTAGGAGTTCAAAGCTTGCTCAGCGAACTAATGCGCAAACTCGTTTTTACAATGCTTCCCCTGTCTGCATCCAAATCCCCTCTGGCTTGAACGACAGTTTGGCAGATGCAAGGCATTAGATCAATCAGTTTCAATAGATGTTCAGGAGGAGACAGGTCAGGCTGTGTGGGCCAGTCCGTCTATGCTTCTAGCTCTGCTTTCACGCCTTCCCTTTTGCACAGGCTTTTGCAAAAGTACCGTTCTGCAGGTGAATCTTGGGCTGACTGGGATGCAAGCTGCATGGCCAGAGAGTGGGGCTCACTACAGCAGAAGCAGAGCACAAACGGACGTGAATATGATAACCACAGCTATGTGGAAGGCTGCTGTGAGACAATACATTGAGGAGACCGCTTTGGCTCCTACTGCAAATGCCCATTTTCAGAGAAACACCTTTGGCTGGAGTGTCATTCTTCCGCAGGTGCTTGCAGGGTCATGAGACGTGGATTTCATCACTCAAGTCAGGCTATTCACTACAGCTAAATATTGACCAAATTCCTTGACACTTTGCAAAGAGATCTATTAAATGAGAATTTGAGAAGTATAGAAAAAAATTACTTCTTGAGGTGCTATTTAGATAGAAGCTGATTTTACAGATTTTGTTCAAAGGAAATCTCAAAACTTGTAAAAGTTGAATGGGTTTTGCAGCGCACTGGTGTCCTTCATATGTGTCATATGTATTTAGTATACCTGTATATACCTGCTGACACTTGCTTGTCACCTCTGCTAGCAAACTGAACTGAGATACCAAAAGAACTCACACTAGCAGAAAGAAGAAGAGGAGGTTATTGTAAATTCCTAGAACCAAATTTTGTCAGGGAGTTTATTCCCATTGTTTAGTGCAAATTGCTAATAGGGATTAGAGAGGCTTTTATTTTCTGTATTATCACTGCCTTTTTATACTGCTGCACATTTACTACAGCTAGCTTTTTGCAATCTATGAAACAGATAACAGCAGTGGATTTGCATGGGCCTTATATTGTAGTTAGATAGTATTCTCTATAATTGTGCTCTTCGGACCATACTGCATTTCTTACTTTTTAACTGATAACATCTTTTTTATTGTAAAGAGGTGATAGCCAGAAACAATGAAATGCTGATTTATGACAACTGTCCCTAAAAGCTTGCAGAGTTGAGAATGATGGAGGGCAATTATCAGTGAATATTTAGGTAAGGTGAGCAGAATCATGCATTAGGAAAATTGGAACTGTATTGGAGATGCTAGACATTCAGATTTTCTTATAGTATCTTTTGAAATTTATTTCATTTTAGCAACTGGCTCTTTTCTCCATGGGGGTTGGGTGTTTATGTATATAACCTTGTATAAGATGTAGCCAGACAATAACTGGCTGCTTATTGATATGCCAAGGAAGGAAGAAATGCTGGGGCTGGCCTCTGATATGGGTCACATTTGGTGCTGCGGTCCAGTCAGTCCAAAGGCAATGGAAAGAATGTACCCACACTGTGTTCTCTGTCCCCCCATCGGTTTCATAGGATTGAAATATGCCTCTAGATTTGTTGCCTCGCTGTAAAATAACTCCCGAAACACACAGAGTATGTTTAGAGGAGACATTGCTTTATTCTGCGCAGGGTGCAAGGTGGAAAATTTCCGCAAGTCGAGCACACCTATTGCAATTCTTTTCAGTAGTTGTACACGAAAGTGAACACACCACGCCTATCTAATACATAATCATCAGACTAACTCATCATCCTCTTCTTCCCTTGGCCTGTATTTTCTCCACTTGAATTAAAGTCACAGTATGATTTTAATTCACAGTGCATGCTCACAAGGAGTCGGGGGGGGTAGTCCTTTTGTCCCCCAGTTGGGTCGGTGGTCGCGATCTCCCCCTGCCGCCTTTACCTTTCCCCTAGTTACTCTTATTCCTGTTGTTGTCATGGTTGTTGTGGTGTCCCTTCATCTTTGGGCTCTGCCCGTAAGAGGATGTTCCCGTTATTAGTCTTTGAAGGGTTACCGCTTCGCATTCTTTTAGGACAAACATATCCTTGTTAGTAAAATACGCAGTGCCCGTACCCTCTTATCTAACTTGGGCGTTATCTATTACCTTGGAGATTCTACAATTCTCCCAGTCTCGTATGCTAGTTTCTATTCCTAACTGTCTACGATTCTCACACTCTAGTATGCTAATTTCTATTCTAACTGTGATCCCTTCTTAACTACTAATAACTCATACTATTTCTATTACTATTTCTATTTTATTCTAAAATACTCTAAAATATGTACTCATATACTAAAATATTCTAAAATGCATACTCATATATACACGATTCAAGGTGACAGATTAATATTTGGCTGCAGGGTTGGGGCATGTACCATCAAGAGAGAAAGGGAAGTTCCCCTGAACTGAAATGAGGTCCATAGGTTGCTAAAGAAAGTGATTTTTTAAAATGATTGAACAGAATAACTCACATGGCAAGAAATCCCAGGTTATAAGTGGATCAGTCACAGTGTAAAGAAATTTTTTAAACTAGTGCTACAAAGGGAAAAGAAGAAACTGTTTTTTTAAGACCTGAAAACAGGATCTTAAACACCTGAAACCCATAAAATTATTAAGGCTGGAATGAAGAACCTAACTGAAGTCATGAGTGCCAAGGGGTGGCGTCCTATTTGTAACACTAGATGGTATTTCTATGCAGGGCACTTATGTTAACGAACAAAATCCATAGCTCTTAGTTTCTAAACAATGAAGACAGTCTGTTTCAAAGAGCTGATGAATTAGTTTTCCTGGGGGAGGAGAGCAGCTGTGCTCCTCACAGAACACCTTTCTGGCTTATTTCTTGTAACTTTTCAGATGGGTGTATATGAACGGACTTTCAAAGCAAATCTTTTCAGAAGCAAGTGGTAAAATGAGGGCATCCTTTGGGAAGGAGAGGGAGTGAAAAAATAGAAGCCAAATGAATGAATAAGAAAATAAAATAGAAAAATCCAATAGAAAAAAAAAAGGAAAGGAAAAATAAATACAGTAGAAAGCTGCCAAATAAAGAGGGTGCGGTACATAAGATTCTCTGCCATACGCAACTTTACTGCTGGTTTGGGACACAGAATCAAGCCTATAAGAATCAAACACAATTGCATTACCTTGCTAATTAAACAGCCACTGCAAGCACCTAATATGAACAAGTGCAAAAATTAAGCAAGACAATGGGAGGAAAACAACCTCTTAAAATAGAAAGGTATTGTAATAGGAATTGGCTATCTGACCACTTTCAGCCTCCTGGAGAGAGGAGGAAACTCTAAGCTCAGGTCATTAAACAAACTATGTCCTGGGCCCACTTACTAAAATGGACCATATAACAATTCAGGATTCAAAGATTTCCCGATGTTCTGACATGGAAATGCAACTTCAATCAGAAATTGGGGTTCAGACCCTTGTTCAGTGAAATCTTCATTCTCCAGTGTTATCAGAGACTTTGATGTCTTTTAATATTCTTAAGTACATAACCTCTAAACAGAGAGATATACTGGAGGAGGAGGAGCAGATTTTTGTTTAAAAAGTAGAGAACTGGGAATATAAAAGAATAAACCCCAGATATTTCTTTTAGTATTAATTATCTATAGAATGAAGCCTCTGTGGCAAATGTGCCAGCCAACTCTCTCATCATGTTTCAAGACTTCAATCAGTGGATGACTCACAGTTAGTGAAAGAAAAATTGTTCCAGCTACACAAGGAGAGCATAAATATTATGTTTCACTTGGTATCATAATTAACTGCATGCTTCAGATATTTCTTTCATGTCTGCTTTCACAATAGGTAATATAATTTACCGTTAATAGGATTAAAATGTCTTTAAAAAAGTAAATACTTCATTGGTTTAAGAATGTTTTCTGTTTGTTTTGTACAGATACATATTTGGCTACAGGCACAGTATTTATACCTCAGTGCAGAAAATAATGAAGAAAATTAAGATAATAGGTATAGACCAGAAGCAAATGTATTTTTCTCTCGTGCTTGACATACATAATAATAAAAATTTCCTTTCTGTGAATTCCTGGAAATGAATCCTGAAGTCCTGAATCATGTACTTTTTTTAAACATTTCATGCTAAGGAAAAAATCCCAAAATACTGCAGTGTCAAGAAATACTTGTGCTGAAGAGTTATTAGCAGTAATGCTGAAACTCCCAAATTCAGAAGTGCCCTTTTGGTATAGCTTTCTGAATTGAGAGTCAAAAAGGAAAAACACCACCAACTCTTCAAGGAAAAGGAATTCTGTCATATGGAATATCAGCTACTTCCCATTCTAACATCTAAATATACACCCATCCAGAAAACTGAACTGGAAAAACGCAGGCAGGTACAACAAAGAAAAGAGATGGAAGGGTGAAAACAGTATTAAAATTATAATTGGTAGCAATAAGCTTTAGATTTCAAAACTCAACTAATAAGCACATAAATGTCCATCACTAAATTCTTGTTGAGTTCCTGTTCAAAAATATTTTTCTAGTATATTTACGATTTTTTGGTTTGATTTATCCTCTGGTTTTCCAGATTTTTTATTAGTTTTTATGTTGGTTGTTTCAAGTGGAATTTCTCTGACTGATACCAGAGTAAGCAAAAGGAAAATTATATCTTAAATACCAGTATCCTATATAATGTATAGTTTTCTTTATAGGTAAAGGGAGTTTTTATTACATAGGCGGCATCATTACATCTGTTGGTTGGTTAGTATAGATATCGGCTTGGAAGAGATTTGGTCTCCCTGTTCACTGCAGCAAACAGAATTTGGCATAAACATTTGGATGTACTCACTTAACTGCTGATCCATCTATTGAAGTTTCATTAGGGAGCCATGTGCATTTGCAAAGGATGAATGGTTTCATTAGCACTGAGACTAATAAACTTATAAAAGTTAATAATGTGAATATGTTTGATTTGGAATTATGCACATAGACATTAAGAATCACAAAAAGGCAGGCTTAATAATGCCCAGTTTTTTCTAGACTTACACAGCTGGGGTATTTTTCACTTTTCTAAGACCTTTTAACAAGAAACACACATTGATTTCTTTCACATGTGGTCCTATGATATTATCAACAGGTTCTAGTATTACACCAGGACTTTGATCTAAAAGCCCAAATTTTACCCCCTCTAAATATTATTTCCCACATGGTTTGATGTAGGTTTTTGTATTCCTAATTATGGCAATTTTTGTCATTAATAGATGAAAATAAGTATATCAAAACTGAGTTATAATCGAAGCACACCCATTTTGAAGTGTCTTTGAAGGCATGGAGGTTACAAGTAGTCTTTACGTAGTCCTTTCCTTGAAGACTCCCAGAAAACTTTCTAGAATAAGATAACCTCTGTGTTCAAAACTCACAACTTAGCACACCATGGCTCTTGCATCAGTCCCCGGACAAGTTTGGTTGTTAGCGTCTAAGTCACGTAGCAGGCTTCGATGCCGTTTTTCTTCATCAACATCAGAAAAAGGAAATGTGTTTAGTTTTCCTCTTCCCCAGCTTGCTTTTCTGATGCCAGTGTTACCTGATCACCTCACCCCACTCCACTGTCTGTGTTCTGATTTCCATCTCTGAATATTCATGAGGAGGTCTGAATAATCAGCTCTCGCCCTAGGAGCCTGACTCGGCAGCTGATCCCTAATGGTTATCTCCTAAACTTCTAGACATATACCCTTCTGTTTCTTTTAAATGTGGAAAATTAATTCACAGTTATTGAAGTTACTCGATTACAGGGCGAAAGGAATGAAATATGGTGCAGAAAGCTCTATGTTAGGACTGCAGCTGGCGGCGGTATGAGAGTTTCAGTGCAGGATGGTGCTAAGATGGCTATAGGGTTTCTAGGACCTCACTGCTGAATTTAGTTCACAGATCCCTGAGCTATCTCTGAGTGTAATGTGAAGAACCTAAATCTTTTATCCATCTCCAAAAAGTTTCAGCAGAGGCAGACACAATGAGAAGGACCCTTCCCAGCCTGGCCAGCATGTCTTACCCCACATCTACAACGCTATGGCTGCATAAGTCTGTCTCGCTGCCTACACATCTTCCTTTTCCTTGGGGAGACTGTCAGTAATTGCACGGCTCCTGATGAGGATATCTGTCCCCTCTTATTGGGACCTGGAGTGAGACCACATCAGGTTGTACCACAGAGGGCACTGAGTATTTTGGGGAGGAACAAATGACAGGCACAGGCATCTAGCGGGCTCTGAACTGAAGACGTATAGTTAAAGGCTCTCTGTATTGCCAATAACTTGAGTCACCATCTATTTCCTTTCATCGCCTTCTTTCTATTAAAAAGAGAACTCATCTATGACAAATCTATCAGTGGCTCCATTCTTAGACTTAACTAATAGCAGGGCTGCAGCTGCAGGAATTATAAATACATCTGGTTTTGTGCAGCCTGGTACAACACTGTATCTATTATGATGATCTGACATATATCCTAACATCTCCTTCAGGTGCTGGCACATCATTTACAATAATCTCAGGTAACTGATGTTGTGACACCTCTCTTGCATGTGTGCTAGGTTCCTGTTAAATGACCATAAAGTGAGCTACTAAAAGGAAACATCATTGGAAAAGAGCAAGACCAAATTCAGACCTTCTGTAAGTGGGTGCAGCTCCACCGACATGACATATTGCAGCTTGCAGGACAAGATGGGGATTTGACCTGCAGTGGTATGTGTTCTTTTTGTACAGTTTTTCCCAGATAGAGAAAAACCAATACTCCCACCCTGCTGTAATTAATAGAAGGTATGTTGGGTTGAATGGCTGTCGCCTAAATTATCCTCCCAGCTCTGCATTATTTGCCACCAAGCAGTAGTGACATAGGGCATTGTGTAAAACAAGACATACAGTGAGAAATTTTGGTGTCCATTCAAAAATCAAGCCAAAAAATCACTGAACTAAGGTTTCACTTTGGACTGAACAGAATTTGAAATGTTTCCCTAAAATTAACAAGAAGAAAAAATATTGTTGTATTCACTCAGTGACTTGACCCACAGCTAAAGGCTTTATTTCAGATATGAAAGGCCTAATCTAGCCTAAACTGGAAAAGGAATTAGGGTGGTTTCCTTTTTCCAAAAGGTCTTGAAAGTTGAAAGATATATGAAAAGTCTGAGGACCAGCAGATCCAAGATAAATTCCCTCCTCTGTCTGAGGGCAATCCCCCAGCTCCAACCTCCACTTGGGTATGTGTGCTCCCACACTGTCCCCTTGACACTGTCCCACTTCATACGAATAAATAGACCAGTGAGTCTAATTTTAAAAATAAACAATTTTTTGGCATGCGAACTCTTTCTTCAAGACCTGAAGAAGGGCTTGTGTGTCTGAAAGCAGATCTCTGGGATTTTTTCCATCCTGACACCTGTGGGATATCCTCTGTTTTGGCGGCCAAGGGAGGAGGGAGATCCCCGTGTCTCCCACAGCAGGGGAGTGCTCTGGCTGGGGGGCTCCTGGGTGAAGGACGCGGGAGCCGCCCCAGCTCTGAATTCACTGCTGCTCGTGCTGCAGCTGTAAATCAATCCTCTTCTTCTCCCTCCAGGAAAGGAAGAAAAGACCTCCAGATCCATGTACTCAGGCAGTTCAAACTAAACTTGCCACATTGCATAAGGATAAATGAAGTAGTGCTTTTTGAGAATTTGCTGATTATTATTATCATTATCATTATTATTATTATTATTAATCATAATAATCATCATCATCATCATCCAGGGCTAACTAAAACCTCTGTGAGCTGCCTTGCAGTGAAGTTCATGTTCACAGAAGCTGGTGAAGTTACTTCAGTAAGAATGATACATACGAAAAGGCATGGTTAGAAACTCAAGACAGCTTCTGAAAGCCCCCCTGCCCCCATCTCTCTTTAGAAAGAGTAGCTGTGATTTTTGGTGGGAAAAAGGCAGCAGCGCAGAGCAGCAGGTGGTGCTGGAGGCAAGGTGGGGGAGCAGGGGTGAAGACCGGGGCCAAGGAAAGGCACTGCCTGCCCAGCTGCATATGGGTGGCACGGGTCCTGGCAAGGGATATATAACCGTGTCTGGAGCATGGCTTGTTAGGGGCAGCTTCTAACTGTCGATCTGGAAATCAGCTGTGTTTTTTAGCCACCAGTGTGTCAAATCAGCCTCCAGAAAGCCTTGTTTGAAAATTTTCAGAAATTCTTTGCGTCGATGAACCTAAAAATTTTCAGGGCTCACAACTCAGTGGAATTAAAGTAGATTTTCCCAGTGGCTGGTTACAAAAGCCCCATCCCTGACTAAAGGCAGCTTCCCTGTCAAATTGCAAATCCCTTGCCCAAGGTCAAAAGCTAGCTCTCCATAAAACAGTTGTAAATTTATTTCTAATTTGGTAAACTGTATTTTTCCTCTACCTTGTTCTCAGAAACAGGTAAAAAAAATTAGATGTGGTACTAGAAAGACAACTGCCCAAAAGTCTCCCAACAAAATTCTCCCCTAGAAAGGCAGCTGATGTTGTGCATTTCAGCACAGTTAAAACCAGAGCAAAATTCTAAGCAATAAAGCTGGAGTTTTATAATGAGAAGTACTGTGCAAGTTTTGCTGTAAGCAACCCCTTCAGATCTATCAATAGTACAGTTAAACACAAACTGACAGATGAAACTTTCAGGATGGCCTTATTAACAAGTGCCTTAGACAAAGTGAAATCATACTGAAAAAGCTCTCCTTTAGCGTGTTTTTCAAATCACCTGTATTTTTGTTTACCATCCTCCAAATTCAGCATGTTGCCACTTTCATATACCACAGAAAGTCTCAGACAGATTTATACCGCGTTGCATGTGAACTGTGAGGAAAGGTGTTATCGGTGATTATGGGCAAAATCCTGCCCACACATGTGTGCATGACTCCTGTTGGGTTTAGTGGAGTTTCACATGCATAAATAAGAGCTGGATCTGGTCCTTAATCTGATGACATTTTTTCTGTACAGCACAGCAGGTTAATAATAAAATGGCATCTCTTCATTTCTGCATGTAATTTTTTTTTTTGAAAGAAATAACTGCTATGTCTTTGGCTCAGGTGTTAATTATTCCCAGTAAGGTTTGGTGGGTAACTAGTGATGCAGATACCAAACCACCCACTCTCTTTGTAGATGAAGGGAAAGTATCAGGAGGATTTCTGCTGAAGTATTCATCACATCTCAAGTCTCAAATTGTCCAAACCATTCAATTATAACACTTCACTCAATGCATGTCAGCATGTCTGGCACTGTGTTTCAGGAACGAGTTGAGCTGGATTTCTCAAAGAGGCAGACGTTGGCTTGTCCCCTTGAGGGACAACAGAAATAGAGTCTATTGGCTCAAAGTTGAGACCTGTTCCTGGATCAGTACATGGGAACTATGGGAACTATTACAGCTTTCTAACTTCGTAGCCTCCAGACTCAGTTCACACATACATATGTAAAAGGCTGAGATTTCCTGTGGTAACAGTACAAGCATACTATTTGCCACCGAATAAATAGGTAAAACACTGAACTGGTGATGACACGATAAACAGGTCTAGGTACGTGGGTCCTATCAGTACGGATCTAACCCTATCCTCACCATCATCTCTCTATAATGGTAAATGGAAGCAATGCCCGAAAGAGGAGAGGAAATCCTTTGAGTCCTTCAAGGGCTATATGAGATTTTGTTGTTAACTGCAGAGATACAATACATCACTGTCAGGAAGCAGTAACCCTGGATTATGGTCACTGATGATAAAAAAGGCTTTCAGAGGGAGATGATGGACACTATACCTATTATGTGGTGGAAGGAAAAAAAGGATGGCCGGAGAACTTTTAAGCGAATGGGGACATCACGTAAGCTCTTTGCATTTGCTTTCTGTGCTGGCCTGGACTGTGCACGTTCCCGGAGCAACGAAAAGGCTGCTCACAGGGTTTTTAGTGTTAATGTTCAATTTGATGTATCAATATAGTTCTGCTTGCACAGGCTATAACGAGCTCAAGATCATAAAGCTCTTATCAGCAACCCTGTTTAACTTTAAATGTAGCTCAGATGATTCAGGCTCCTCTTTATTCTCACTTCAGTCTGTTTTGACCCGAAGCTGTGGAATGACATTGGTGAAAATTAACAAGGTCAGTAAATATCATTCAGGAGAATATCTCTAAACCCCTCAGCAGAATTCAGCCGATATCAGAGTCTGTCTTTGCGAACTCTGTTCGCAATACAGTCATGTTTCTGTGTCATCTTCCCTATTTATAGTAGAAATCCTAGTGGTGGAAGTATTTTGGCTATTAAAAATAAGAGGCAAAAAAATTGTTTTCAGAAAGCCTTGCGTCAAGAGGCAAATAAGTTAGTGTGCAGGAAAGTAGTGGTAACGTAGGGTTTTTTCCTCTGGCACCCGCTTACTAACCCAGCCCCTAAAAAGGAAGGCTGGGCTTTTCAAGAAAGTGCTCGTCATGCACAGAAACGCAGGGATGTACCCGCATGACTTCCGAAACAACAAAGCATGCTTGCGGCTGGCCTCTTGTGCGAGCAGAGGAGCTCAGCTCTGCCTGCCTCTGCCCGCAGAGATGAGTCCTGAGTGATTTAGGATCACATATCCCGCTAAGACAAATTCCCACCCCATCAGCTCAGCTACATTAATACCCGTTCACAGGCTGCGTAGAACCGGTTGCCAGCCTGACCTAGTTGTGAGGCTATGTGCAAAGTGGTGCCTAATGCTAGGGCTGTGCTTGTTACCACACATTTGTACTACCGGGAGATTCAGTATACCTCGTCCACAAGCATGACCAGCTATAATGGTCTGGTTTTAATTAGGAGGAAAAACAGAAGACAACAGACATCTGAGGGCAGTTTTCTTGAGAGCTAAATTGATGATGAAAAGCTTTCAGCTTTTGAAACCGTTCAATAGCCAGGTGTTTTCTAGTGTGGTTCTTTAGTGCATTTCACTGCAGCGTGTCAGTATTACTTAGCACTATCACATTTACATCAAGTCAAATGCTGTAATGCAGAGAGTATCACCATAAGGAATGAAATGTGTCAGCCTGCATACAGGGATTCTTGGGAAATATTTGCCTTTCAAAAATCCTGCGGCTTTTATACAAATTCTTCTCACATGTTTGCTACCCTAAAATTCACAGGTAATTACAATGGGATGAATAATCCACATTAATCAGGTAAGCAGGTATTTGAGATCCAGCACATCTCCTATCAGACAACGCACGTGAAAATACAGTAATTGAAGCTGCGGAGAGAATTTCCCACTGACAATGTCTATGTAAATCCACTGTAAAGAATAATTCTATGATTATGTAAAATTTGAACAAGTCCTTTTATCTTTAAAAGAATGCTGCACCCTATTTCGCTTAGCACACCAATCTGGAGGCCCACAGAGTAAGAAGCGAATTGTCACGGGGTCCAATCCTACGGGATTCACACAGAGCCAAAGCCATTGCTGGTGTAACGCCGGTGACTACTCTTTAGTCCGGCTGTCATCTTCCTGGAGAAAACTCCTCTGAATTAATGTAGCACATCCGTACTGGGCTTCACAGTCCCCTAAAGCTCTCTGTCTCCCTCTGCCCCTCTCCCACCCCATATCTCAGTATTCCCTACTGTAGTCTTTCTTTCACTCTGAACCTTTATTGTAATAACTTTCTGTCTGTATTTCAGTTATTTTTATAAGGCCGGATTCTCACATTTACTCAACCTGACTCAGCTCTCATACGTACTTAGATGACATGGAAGGGTCAGCATGTTGCAACCCTATTCTGGTAGGCACCCTGGCCCTAACAGAGTCCCCCTGACATGGGAAATTGCCAGCAGGGAGTCCATAAACACCTTGAAATGGGACCACAAAACCCAGCAGGTGAGTTAGGAGCTTTCTAAGCTCCCTACAGGAAAAATGCCGCAGGCGAGGGCACTTAAAGGGACATTTCTCCTGAGCAGGATACTAAGTCTGAAATTCATAGCTGACCTTTCCTGGAGTTTGGGACCCTCCTTAGCTGGAAGGGGAGGTCAACATCCTGAGCCCTCAGCCTACTCGTGCAGGAGGGGAGATGCGAAAGGGCTTTGCCTCATTGCCTGAAGGCATGTGTGCCTCTACTTTTCATCTCTCAAGTGAACACTGCTGTTTCCTCATGCTGTGCCTTGGGAGGTTGCGTGGGCCACAGAGAGGGGACATGAGAGACAGATACTCATTTGGTTCTCTGGACTTCACAGTATGAGTTTCCCTGGCAGTGAAAACTAGATTTCCATCCTATTTAAGTGAACATTTTTATAATGCTTCAGTCAAATTCTGTCCTCTTCCCTCTTGCTCTGTCTGCTGTAACTACAGGCTCGGGAGCCACACGCTCTTAGTCTGGATTGGGATGAGGGACACTACCCATGCTTCACTCTACACATTGGAGGACCTTCCACGCTTATGCAGTGGTCAAACAGGAATTGTGAGGATCTAAATGCTGAATATAAGAGACGCAGTAGCACTTAGATAGTAAGGGTTTTTGTGGCTGAAGCCTTTCCCCAGTCTGCTACGTCCTGGAAGCAAGCGGTGTGCCACACACGAGCAAGGGTGGCAGGATCTGACCTAAACTGGAGTGACATGTACATGTGAAGCCAGTCCAAAAAATGTCTTTCCCTGACTGGCAGCCAGCATGCTGGAGCTAAGTTCAGATGAGTCTGTATCGTTAGGACCACACAGCTCTCTTGCCACTGCTACTGCCAGTCCTTGCAAAGGAGGCAGGCAAGAAGCAGGGCCACACTTCTCTCTCAGCATGAGTTTTCCAAAAGTGCTGTCTGTAGCAAGAGGAGCACACTGCCTTGTCTTTGAGACTGGGACAACAGCTGATCCCTCAGGAGGCTGTGCCAAATAAATTAAATATAAAGCTAATAAAACAAATCACAACTTAGTTAAAAGGCACATGAACAATTCCCACAGAGACTCTCACTCATCACCCCAAACTTGCCATTTTAATATATGACCTTGCTATAACAGTACATATCCGTTAGTGAGTGTCACATGAACTTGCACTGGTGATCATCCAATATACCCCAGATATACTGTGTGTGCTATCGCATGATGTCTTAAATGGGCTAGAGCCTAAAAACAGCGCACTCCCGCATTTCTTGAAATAAATTAGAAAATATTCTAGAAATGTTCCACTAACGGCATGTAACAAATTAAAAGCATAAGCGATGAAGGGCAAAAAATCATCTCTCCCTTTCACACGTTGTTAACCATCTTGGGTACAAGTTATGATAAAAAAAGGTAATGAGAGGGAGAAACTGTGGTGCTGTGGTGGTAGCTGAGGTTTCTTTGGTAAATAGGGGGAACTGACCTGGACGTACATAGGTAGGCATTAAGACAGATACCTCATCAGATGGCAGGTTTATGAAGAAGAGAAAAAAACCCGAGAGAAAACACTAGGGTAGACATATTACTCTCAGAATAATGCCTGGTGTTAACGTAAAGTGTTAAAAGTTGTGAGCCAAAGTAGCAGAATCTGGCCAGAGACAGGGAATCTGGAATTGGTGGGTTTATTCATGATCTAAGGGCATGTTCATGCACAGTCAGGGCCCAAATTTTTGCACTGATATTCTGAATGCTTCAGCTCATTGCTAGTTGGAGTAGGAAAACAAAAAAAGCCCTGAAAAAAGCTGAGGTTTGTAACAGAACTGTTTCACCCACCTTTCACCAGAGACTGGCTACTGGCATGTTGTTCTATAATAGCAGCAGCATTGGCGACTTCTCCAGCTTCACGTCTTTGAATTAAGTATACATAATGACATATCACTGCAGCAAGGCTTGAATGGTACGAGGAATGTGATAACCCACTGCCCAATGCCTGTTCTACCCAGGCAATGCAATGCGGACTGTGCTGCATGCTTGCTGCAATGCCATCCATGTGCTCTCAGAAACAATAATCAAGTCGTTACAGCCAGAAAAGCCCACCAAGGCCAGCAGTGGAAAAATCACAGCAACACAAAATAGATGATTTAGCATATTTTTATCCTATTTTTTAAAAATTTCCTTTTTTTCTTTCTTTTTTTTTTTCTTTCCCCATTCCCGACTCGTCTGCAGCCTGTGCCTTTTCATCTTCCAGCCGGCTACAGAGATCCTCTGGGAAAGGGAATACTTCCACACATACAGCACCTGCTTCCCTCTCCCTTGCAACAAATAAATACCCTCAAGCCCTTCAATTTACTTCAGAATCATCGAGCACAGCTTAAACTTCAACCTGGTGATGTATTTTTAAAGGGGTGCTTAGGTAAAGTTTATGCATGTGCGGAGGCATGCACGGTTGTGTGCACGCAAGCATTTCTGCCTGCTGCCCCAGACAAAGCCATCTCTGCGTCATTTGGTTAGCAGCTTCCTCGAAATGACTGTAATGCCCCTGAAGTGTTCAGGCATCATAAAATCCTCGTATCACAGATGGACCGATTTCTGAGGCAAGAGGAGATCTTTGGGTGTGCGAAACTCTTTCTGGGCCTAATTCAGATGGATAGTCAAAACGACTAGGCTTATCGATAACATCAGATTGTTAAAAAATTCTTTAGCCTCTGTAATGACAGTCAGGTATCCCCCTGTATTGCTTCCTCTTGTCAGCTGTTGCCGAGTGAAAGCATTCCTAGTTTCGTCCCGTGTTTTCTAGCCTGCTTTTCAACACTAATTTCCACTTATCCTTCTCTTGCCCTGTCACTGAATTCTTCCGCAGTCCTTTCAGGGGGACTCATCCATGAGGATACTTACTTGCATCTTTACTGGTTTTAAATTTCAGCTTTCCCTTTTACTCTGCTCTATTTCCATATGTCATTTTCCTTTTCTGCCTGTCTGGGAGTTGCTGTACCTAACTCTGTAAAGCATTATCTCTCCATCTCTCTAAAGTGTTTTGTGGTACTTTGTGTGAAGGATGGCATATAAAAATAAATTGTATTGCAGTGTATTTTTGGACTGGCATCTAATCTTTACCGAGCTCATTCAGCCTATTTCTGAAAAACATTGGATCTTAAGGACTCTTCTGATCCAATGAATCTTGATGACTTTTCTGATCCTGGAAAAAGACTCCCTAATTTTCAAGTCATCTCCTGACACTAACACAGAGGTAGGAGTCAGGAGAGTAGCTTGAAAAATAGGGTTTGGCAGAAAAATATTCCTGGAACTCTTCCTTGTCTATCGTGTGTCTTAACCTCACCTCTGCCCTCCACCCCCCATTTTACTTGCAAATGTCCACCCGTGTGAGTGCTGGGGCGGGGGGAGCGGGAAGCAGGCTGATGGTGTACTGCACTTGTAGCGAAACAATCCAACAGCTTGCTTATGCATCTATTTGGCTTAGGATGGAAAATTAGAACAGCTTTAATCTGCTAGCAGCATCAAGCCGGGAAGCGCTCCCTGGAGTGAAAGCGTTAGGAGTATCACAGCAGGGGCTGATGAGACACAGCCTGCTGCGGTGGCACAGCAATGCAGTTGCACTCGATGCACAAAAAGCTGGGGTGCTGGGGAGGACCCAGGTGACCTGACTGGGAACTGCAGGGGGAGAAAGAATAAGCCTTTGTATTAGGCTCTTCTGCAACAGGAAAATGCTTTCAAAGACATGCTCCCAAATTACTGTCTTTTCTTGCCCTTCCTCACCTTTTACACCCTGCCGCATCAAAAATTTGGTCCCTACCTGGTCAACCACAATGTGCGTGTGCCCTCCTACCCTGACGTGGTGACCCATTGATTCAGAGAGCTACTGATAGGTACAGCCATGACTCTATGTGAAGTGGCCAGGATTTGTCCTCAGACTGGAAAATTTAGTGAGCAGCAGCCATACCTTTGCATTTGTTATTCAAAGCACAGATATGTTTGCTTTCTACTAAATAACTCTATTCATAATAATGAAAGGGCAAGCCCTGAGCTATTAAGGAAAAATGTATGGTGTAGAGATCTTCCTTGCTTGCACGGAGACTCACTGAACTTTGCAGGACTGTTCAAATGCCTGGACATTTTGGGGGAATATTTAGCTTGTGGCTTTCTGTAAAAGCAGCAGATTTGAGGAACATGACATCCTGGAAGGTCCTTTTGCATAATCTACTTGTTGTATTTGTTCTTTGGCACACACAGAACAATTATGTACGCTGTCCACTGCCCCTGGAAAATAACCCTACCCTCACTTGCAAATGTGCTTAATTTTACTACAGTGAGTAGCTTGACTGCACTCTGTGCATGCACATGTGAACGTAGAGGTAGGTATAGCACGTACACTTACAAGGTGAGGGCTAAGACTTGTGAAGACAGCAAGACATATTAAGATCTTCTCACAAAACCAAGGAACTCTGAAGTTTGCAATACAAGATATGCACTACCTGAACACTGTGGAGCTAAGACCCAATGGCAAGGAGTGGCTATATGTGGGTTGGGTTTTTTTTACGTGTATTGTTTTTTTAATGTATTTGGACAAACCGACACATTTACAATAGTAAAGCTTAGGTGTGAACCTTGAATCTTGGCCAAAGTTGATTATTAACCACCTGATGTATATTTCTGTAGCCAGAATATATGACTTACTCTGCCTTGTGTTCATAGATGATCTTCTCCAGCCTGCTTAAAGCCTCTCTTCCCCTTGGGAATACTGGGATTTTACCAACAGTCAGAGTCCTGCTAGTCTGCATTGCTTTGTGTGGGTGTGAAAAACAGCTAGAACTTCATTCCTAAGCACAAATGGTTCCTAATCATTTTACGTTCCTGTGAACATTGGACCTGGAAACCAGCTTACATACAGCATGCAGCAACACCCAGTTACCTTCTCCAACCTTGCAAAGGACTTACATGTCCCACTTCTCCTTGGAAGTTGTCCAAAATTATGCTGATGTTTCTCAGTGTCTTTCCTCCTCACTTTAGAGCTGCTGACAGCTGTTTCCTCCTCAGCTAGTTATTTGAAACTGAATCTGAAAGTGCAAAGACTACCTGCTTCTAAAGCCTTTCTCTACAATATACACCTACAAGGTCTCTGATGACAAATAGCGATTCATCATTCCTGTGAATCTCTGAGGGTGAGCTGGAAGGTGGGGAGTTTGCTGTCCATGTGCTGGAAGCGTGAGGTGCTTTCTGACACTTGTATGTGCCAGCAAGCACCAAACTAACGTGTAGTGAATAGTGTGTCTACATGCATAAGTGGGGAAAGCAGGTTATGCCACTTTCACCAAAAAGTCCTGAGGTCTAATTGCTTGAAAGGGTTAGAAAAAGGTACTGGAGTGTAACAGCCATGGAGACTTTCTTCTTGCTTCTCAGTAGAGACAACACGGATTGGCTGGGCTTAGCATAAACCTGTGCAAAGTTATTTTAGTATACTGTGCTGTCGAACTGTCAATGGCAGTAGAAAGGCATCTCTTGTATAAAATGGACTTAATGCAGCATAAACTGTATGGCGTGGAGGCAGGTTCAGCATGCTCGACAACGGTTACATGCACTCAAGAGCTGAAAGGCTTCTCTTTAAAACCATGGCCACTGCTGCGCACAGGAGCATGCTGGAGCAGGCATAGTCCAGATGGCTGGAGCACTCTTGGAAATGAAAGCTCAGGCAGTTCTCCTTCATGCCGTTTGTACAGATTAGTTCTAGGAAAAAGCAGATAGCCCAAACTTGCCTGCTCCTAATCATTGGATGGCTGATATGAGGAGAAACTATGATAAGGCTAGCATCCAGCAGTGTCATGCTGGTCCCAAGTGTTCATGAATACATTCAGAGATGCACTTCGGCATCCTTCAGAGACATTGTCATCATGCTTTCAGTGAAATCTCTTCAATGCCATTCCAGTCATCAAAATAACATCACTTAGTAAAGATGTGGTTTTAAATATTTCAACAGCTCGTGTGCAGTATTTCTAAAGATTAATGACACAGAAGACACAGTTCGTCCTCATCCCCTGTACTGGAGTGAGTAAATAATACTCTTCACTAACACAATATAAAATCATCTAGAAATGCAGAACAGCGTAGCTGCTTCATGCAAGGATTTTCTGACTAGTTTTAGTATTCTGAGGTAAACATAAAACTGAAGAGTTCTTGCTTTGATTGTTTTCCAGTTTCCAAAAGGCTACTGGTAACTGATTTTTACCTCATTTCCAAGAGCATGTGAGTGCTGTTGCCAGAGTTCTACGTCATAATATTAACCTAATATGCAATTAGTACCATCGGGAAAACGTTGGGTTTTTTGGAATTTGCACTGATACGATGACCTTACCCACTGAGAAATTTTATAGTAACAGTAAACTTCTGCTTTAACAATATTTATATAACCTTCCCCCTCCCATCAATTAATTTTACCAGGCTAAATACTAAGGAGACCTAACTCTGACCAGGCTTCCATGTACAACTTTCTAAACTCTCTTCCTAAAAGTTCTTGCACTCCTGAAGGGTTAAAACAAAGTAATTGGGATCATAATTTATGTGTTTATAATAACTATGAACCATTTTTCTCCTTTTGTTTGCAATATCTTATCAATCTTATGAATCTTTTATGTTATCTTTTATCAATACTGCATTTACACGCTTATAAGTTTCAGATTCTAAATTAATAAAGGTTGTAAAAACAACCCACCAAGTAATATATTAAAAAGCAGTTAAGATTTTTTGTAGAAGTTAAACCTTGTGAAATCAATTAGGCCCAGCTCTTCAAATATATTCTCTACCTAACACCTAGTGGTGCTAATAGGAAGACTTGTATCCACCTTCAGAATCTGATCCTAATGCTCTGAAGTCAGTAGAAAGACTCCTATTGATGCCAGTGAGCTATGGTTCAGGCTGTCATTGCTGGAGAGTAATAAATCCACGCGAGCAGATGTGTCTGAATCAAGAGACCAAGCCTCTATAAGGACCTCTCCATCTGGTTCTCCATGGTAGATATTCCTTCATCTTGTCTCTTTTGCACAAGGAACATCAGTGGTATCCATGGTTGTCACGTTGTACTTTGTTTTACGATCCCTTTGTAGAGTGGCTCATATGCTAAAGCCAGACTGAAACTAAACACATGTGTTTGACTTCACTCAGCAATGTGAGAGTGTGAATCCTCAATCAAGCATCACCTTCAAAACTGTTATTGAGTAATTAATCTATAATTCATAGTGCAACTGGCAAGCAAATAGGTTTAACAAAGGAATTTGCAGTTACATGTCCAGAAAACAGTGAATGATTGATTATTTTACTCATAGCTGAAAGCAAATAATCTTTGACCTGACGATAAGTTACATAGTTGGAATAGGAGCCGCTTTTGAACTAAAACAAACCTTATCATTTTCATCCACTCAAGAGCCCAAACTTACATCAGAAAATAATTAGAGAAATACCAAAGGCTGCAGCCAATTTGGTTGAGGATGGACTGGTGCTGTATGATTTATTAGTGGCTAGTGTACTGTTATCTCTTGAGCTATTGTAATTGTTATTATTATTGACTTTATGCTTTGAAAGAAGTAAAACTTTAGCTCCAGAAGACTAGAGTGGAAGCTGACCATCTGAACCCTCTTTGGAAAAGGTCACAGTGAAACAATTTTCACAGTTTCTAGATGTATCTGTGGTCTCTGTGAGTCTTTCTGCTGTCTCGAGGCCTGGCTATGGCACAGAGAGCACGGTTTGCCTGCTGGATTAAATGAATAGAAAAGCGCTGTATATATAATGATTATAACCAACTGAGAGGACCCATGTCTGATCATGTTCAGTCTACCCCATGTATACAACAGCTGACAACGGCGTGCTCCTCCTGCTTAAGTCATTCCTTTGAATTTATGGAATGTCCCTGGAACTAAGTTTGTGACAATATTACATGGCAAATGTAATTGTACACAATGTACTCCTCCTGGTTAAGTCATTCCTTTGAATTTATGGAATGTCCCTGGAACTAAGTTTGTGACAATATTACATGGCAAATGTAATTGTACACAGTGTAAACATTCATTTATTTCTCATCAGCAAGTTCCTTGTCGGCCTTTTCCTCCTGGTCTCAGGACCAAAAGTGCTGGTCAGCATGAAACGTGTGAACTAGACACAGTCCTGATAATACGGCCCACGCAGCCCACATCCTTAGGAGAAAGAAATCAGAATCTGCACACAACATGGGGCTTGGGGTATTTAATTGGGTTTTTACACACAACATTTACACAGGGTGCCACTGAAATACGAGACAAAGAGGGTGTCAGTCCTACTCAAACTGGCTGTAGAAAGCAGATTAACAGGCTGACTGGACCACAGTTAATCAGTAGCTGGGGTGGTAAACATTCCCTGTATTTACTTTAGTTCTCATACTGCTATATTGATCTACTTTAAGTTTTGCATTTGTGGTCCTTAAAGTTGTGGACTTATTGCATTTTATCCCACTTTATTAGCTCATATGTTCAGTAGGGCCCTACACTACTGCTCATTTTTATAAGATTTTCTCATTTTAGCAAATACTAGATACCAAATAGGGAAGTGGCAAATCTTCTAGGCCTCTCCAGCAGTCATTTAAGATCACTGTGGTTTCCATGTTCATTTGACATCAGCACAGTGGAAACTGTCATGAAAGTAGAGCTGACTTACAGACAAAGTAAGTTCTTTAGTGATCAACCAGCTGAATGTTCAAAGTGAATCTGCTGAATCTGAGACATTCAGGAAGGAGGAAGCACAGAAGTAAAGAGAAAAAGGTATTTCTTCTTCCATTTTGCTCACCTGTGTTTTCTCTGTGCAAATTACACATTGCGGGTTTTCCTCTCAGAATAGAAAGGAGGTTTATTTTGATGATGAGGACCTTGCTGCACTTACTGTCTAATATATACATGGCAATTACCACTACGAAAGCCCAGCCAGTGTTAAGAGTCCCAAGCAATCTTTTAATTTACATAAACTGGTGACCTCCAAAAAGTGCCCTCAGTCAATACCATTGATGTAAACTCCTTTACAGCTCAAAGTTCAGGGACCTTTTTCAGCCTATTTGTGTGACTTGAGATGTTGCAGAGAAGAAACAGGAATTTGGCTATCATCTGGATTTCATTTCACAATCTATATATCCCAGCACGAATAGTCACAACCAAGAAATCCATTAGGAATTCATGGCCTGTAGAGCTTGACTGTTCAACTGACAGCATTTATCATGAGCTTTTTGCAAAATCATATGAGATTTCATAACAGGTGTCCACTTCGCACAGGTCATCACCACTGTGGCCTGTGTCAAAATCCATTATACAGTAGCTGAAAGCCATACATACGTGTTGCCAGCTACCTCCTTTTGCAACGTGTGGTGGAATGCAGTGAGAGATAAGCAGGAGACATGAAGTTTAGATGTGAACTTTCCTCTGCTTCTGAATTTCTCCCCCAAAGTTGAAAATGAGATGGCAGCATTTAATGCAGAGTTCTCTTTTCAGTCAACCTTCAGTTGTGCTACAAAGAGGAAAAAAAGAGCACCATGAGCATAGGGTTTAAATAAAAATCCAACACATTATATTGTTGTTTAGTGGCCTCTTTTAAACAAAACATAACCATATAAAATTCCACTCATTCTTCCTGAATTTTGTTCCAGTCTTGTCAGGCTGGGCTGTTTTGATGTGTAATGAGTCTCTTATCTGACATTTCCTATTGTCCCTAGTGGTTGTAAGATCATTACTCCTGAGAAAACAAAGTTTACATGTTGATAAGTGGTGAAGGGAAGAATAGGGCTGTGATGAGAAACTGCAGCCACTCTTCTCACTCCTCTCTCATGCTCTGTCTCTAACAGGAATAATTCACATTCTTGCAATTTAGAGAAAAGTTTCTAAGTCCTCTATTTGGGAACATATTTCAGTTTCTCCTGGGAGCTGAAAGCAGTTTGCTGTGCAATGCTTCAGACTCTCACAGTGACTGATTTTCTGCTTCCTTCTCTTGGGGTGGAATCAATGACAGTGGGGTAGGTTCCAAAAAATTTATTGGAATAGGAAAAAAAAAGACAAAAATAGTTGAACCCATTTAATAGCTGTGATATCATTTTACTGGCTTCCCCTCTCTGCAGGGCATATGTCAGTGTTGATTTTGTGCTTGGAGCCCCAAAGGAAGGGTCTGTAAAGGCTTTTTCCATCCCAGTATCAAAAAGGGGACCCCAGAGACAGCTGTCCCTGATGTGATTAACCACTGAAATGGTACTTGCAAACAGGGTGATGAAAACCTCTGAAGTCTGCGTTAAAGTGATGAGGCCCAAAGTCACCTTGAGATAGGGAAAAAAAGATTCCTAGAGTTGGAAGAAAATATCTGAATTATGTATATGAAATATAATCAAATAATATTTAAAGAGTTATATTGGAAATCATCCTTATTGCATTGAGCAGCTTCTTAAAAACTGGATGGTTTAAAATGGTTCAGCTTAAAATGAGCATATAAACAGTGCTTAGGATCTGAAGAAAGGAACATTAATTCATTTGTTTCAGGTTCTTAATGCACACATGTATTTGCTTTGCATTGCCTATGCAAGGAAATTATCTGCTAAATTAGCAGACAATACTTGCTCTGTCAAATCCAGTTTTCACATCTTAACTTGCAGTGATGCTCTTTCCCAGTTGGACCTGCATCAGCTCCTATTATCACAAAAGTCAAGGAAATATGTTTTGGAGTATACCATGGCATTCAAAAGACTTGGGTTTTCTCAGACCAACAGATTTCCCAAGCGAAATTCTTCTCCCACCAACCACCCCACATTAAAATCAGAGCTCTACACCTCTGAGAGCTTCAGATGAACCTAACTATTATGGTATTATATGGAAGAAGAGAGACACTTATCAAAATTTAGAGATAAAACGAAACACCTCTTACAAATGCTGAAGTTTAAGGAAAAGTTAATTTTGGTGATTTTTTGTGTAAATCTCTGAGTACCACCAAAAATATTTCTATCCACTTTTTCTCATTATATAAAGGGCAACAAGCAGTTTCCATTATTCTACCTCAGGGATCTTGCAAAGCAAAACGTTTATTTTTTAAGAACATTTCTCAATTTGAATATTATTTTGGAAAACAAATACTAACAGCAGATCTACCCAAATAGTTTAAAGTATCTTCTGCCAGTGAACCAACTCATTTTGGAAATTCAAGTTATCCATCTCACAAAGAAAAGAAGTTTAAAAATCCCAAGAGAAACACTATATTGCAGGAATGAAGCCTGTCTGCATCTCCCTGTCCTTGTCACTTCATGTGGCCATAGCATTAGAAAGTACCTAGGTTTCCTGCTGCCCTGCCATCATATAGGCAGGACCCCATCTGAAGAGCTAGGGCAGTGACACACTGACCATTCGCCTGCTGGCAGAAGCCCCTTTACATCGTGCAATTCCTCCTACCCCAGAAAGAAAAAAAATTGTTTTCCATACCTCGAGCAGGCGGAGGCAGTCAGTTTGAATAGCTATAGTTCCTCAGCGTAGGTGAGCAAAAAAGGACGAGAAGAACCAAAAATAGCACCTTCTCTGAGAGCATGCAGGGTTTGATTCTTCTACAGCATACTATATCAGCGCCGCTCCACAAAATGGCAGCTGGCTGGCAGGCAGCAGCTTCTGAGAAAGATGAAGTGGTACTCCCTGGAAAATTAAATAACTGGTATGGAGCTACAAATCCTGCAGCGCTGGCTCCCAAAACGTTGGCTCGGGGTGGGGTGAGGTGCAGAAGGAGTGTTGCGGTGCAGGGCTGTATAGCCACAGGGACATCTGCACAGGAAAGGAAGGAGATGTTGAGCTGGGAGAGGATCATGTAGGTGCTGCTCTGAAGTCTTGCAGCCTGGTGCTCTTAGAGTAATACCATTAGTGGACTACTTAATGTTTCAAGCATCTTCCCACCTTATACATATTTTTTTTAAAGCAAAACTCAGACACAACCAATAACTGCATTAAACTTTTGCCCACTTTTTGAGAGAATGAAAAGTGCAAAGGGTGGGGGAGAGAAGAGCAACGACATTTTCATTTTTGCTTGTGTTTTAATTAAATGTAAGGGGTCTGTTCCCAAGATTTACACCAACCTCTGGTTCAAAGTGGAAAATGCTGCAAATTTCACAAATTCAGTCTTGAAATGATCCTGAAATTAATAAGCCGGTGATGTTGATGAAGTGCTACAGACTTTTATGAGGCAGAATCTGAACTGCTTTTATTTCTTGCCCCTGTATCCTCATACCTGTGTAGGGTACAGCTCTCAACATGAAACTCTCAACTCAGAAATACAGCTAAAAATCATGACAGAAGGCTTTAAATTTCAGGGCAAAAAAGAAGTAGAGAAACATACTACAGCCATATGAAAGACACAGTCATTTTGTCTTTGCTTGAGAAATCCCAATGAAAAGATTAAAATGCACTTGGGTAAAAAAAAAAAAAAAAAAAAAAAGTGGAGCAGAATTTGGCCCTGGCTTTTGGAAAATCTGCCCTTAATTTAGCCAAGGATAAGGAGGCCTCCTTTCTAAATGGATGGGGTATGGCAAATTTGCTAGTGTGAGAAGAAGCTTGTATAACATTTTAGCTACTGGGCAATATATTCTCTGCTAAAAAAAATCTTACAGTGCCTCCTTAAGTGCAAACAGAGGTAGCCAGCAGACAGTGTACAACATGTGTAACTCTGGGCACCGAGAACTTTGCGAGTCTGCCAAAAACTCATCTCATTAGTGTGCTTTGCAGCTGTAGAACAACCGTTTGGCTGAAATGATGTAGACTGAATATAAAACCATGTCCTGGAGGTGAAAGGCCCAGCCGAGGGAGTATGCTGGAACACCATGCACCAGAATGATGTTCTAGGAATTCCCTGGTCAGGGTACAAAAATTCATCTGCACATCTTGATACCCAGCTTTGACAGGAAAAGGTATATTCTCTGCAGTGAGATCTTTCTTTGCACATAGCTCAATCCTGGAACTGTAAGGCTGGAGCAGTACATATTTTACACTTAACACTCACAGACCTGATATACTTGCGTAAGGAAGGAAATTAAGACAGCTGCCTGTCCCGTAGGAGCACAAATTAAATGCTGAAGCCCAATACATTTATGCAATGTTTTATACACCTCCAAAACACAAAAGCTGTCAAGTCACAATTTTGGTGGGTTTTGAATTGTTTCTTATACACTGTCAGGGTTTCATGCACCGTTCTTTACATTTACAGAAAGCAACACAGACTGATTTCTGACATGCACCCTCCTATCACATCTATCAGTGCAGTACAGTGAGTGTTAAATGAATGTCACCACAGAGCCTCTCTCTCTCTCTCAAGTTTTAAATTTCCCTTGCTAGTGTAAAACTTAATGAAAGCCCTGGAGTATACAATAGCATTTTGAAAACAGGAATTTGTGACTGCTGTGAATCATCACTCACAGCAGGGACCCAGAAATGTGAATTGTGGGAGGAACAGGCTCAGTCCCCCTCTCTTTTTTACTGGGAATTTATTACAGGCGTGTCATTATTTACAATGCACCATTCACATCCTCTAAAGAGCCAATAAACTGGCTGCTGAATATGCATTTTGCTCTGTGGTGAACACAGATGTTTCCAGCTAATATCCATTTCATTTAATTTCTTTTCTTTAAAAAAAAAAAAAATCTATCTTGCTATTTCTGTAGCAGCTGGGTAACTATTTGCCAGTCTTTGGTTTGGGAATCACTCCTCATATTTATTATAGTTGATGCCATTTGTGTTGCTAAAAGTGAAGGTCTGTCCATATTACCATTCTCTGACTGTATTTGCAAGGGTTCCACATGCAGTTGCTAAAATTCTCTCACAGTTTAAAGGAAAGGCCGCTTGAGGATTCAGCACAGGTTCAAATTTCACTAATGATACATGGCAAATATAATTTCAGATGTTTTTATGTTACGAGAGCACATCAGAAACCACTGGCGTTTGAGGGGGATTTGTTTTGGTTTTGCATTCCTGCAAGTAAAATACATTGTTGATTCACAACTGACAGGTTGGTGGTCATAAATTTACAGTCCCTTCATGTATTAGTAAGAGAAGGTATAGGGAATGATGGCGAACTGCAAAAGGTTTGGAAGTTCAACTCAGATAATCATTCCCAACTTTAGATACTTATCTCTGCTAGCACTGTCCCCTGGGAATGCAAAACTGGTCTGCCATTTCTGTGAAAAAAGACTCTCCTGAGATTTTAGTTTCCTGCATCTTGTCTGGCTGGAATCTGAAAGTTCAAAGGTAACTAATAAATACATTTCTGATTATCATCATCATTATTATTCATAGTCCGATAGCGATTTTTTTTAAACCCTTGCAAGAGCTGTGGTTTCGCACAGTTTGAATACGGATAATGGCTGAGGAGGTGGCAAAGAGGGGCTCGCGTTTTATCCAAATCAGATTGTTCAAACTAGATTGCTATTCTATAAATTCCTCCCCTCCTTGTGGTGTGGAAGGCAGTGTTACTGGGAATCACCAGATGGCTGGTTACAGATGGTGTTATACATTCTATCTTCAATTAGCTCTTGAAGAAGTGCTTATTGTTAGCTGTGGTGCAGTTCTTCCTCCACAGGAAAATACTACCGCTAAGACCTGCCCTGCCTGAACCTCTCCGACAAGCAAAGCACTTTTAGATGTGAGGGTGCGAGAAAGACTTCTCAAAAGCGCTCCCATGAGAGAGCACTGAAAACCCAATGCGAGTGGATGACCTGCGAGTGAGCGGCTCCCTGAATTTTTACCTGCTGGTTATATCCAATCAAGGAAAGAAAACATTGTTTGGGTCTAGCCCATGGGAGGTGGGGCAGAACCATACAAAAGCAGAAGGAAAAGAACGTAGCAACTCTTGCGAGGTGACAAAGTATGTCAGGCTTTGCTCTCCCACCCCAGTCTTCCCCCTCCACCTCCGTTTGCACAATCACCGCTGTCCTCTGACAGAGGCTGTGTGTCACTGCTGTGCGGTTGGGGATGAGGCAGGAAGACTGGAGACGTCAAGCGGTATGCTCACACTTCTGACTCACAGGAAGGACATCTGAATTAGTTAGGATGAGGCAATTCTGCTCAGAACATCATGCTTGGAGACACTGTCGGCATGTCAAAGAGAGGAACCTGCAGCCCACGTTATAGTGGTAGGAAGATCTGGTTGGAGCATAAATGGCAAATTTCTCCTTGTAAAGATCTGGAGTAGTTTTTTTTGTGGGACCCTTTTCTCACCTTTTTCGGGGGTCTTTCCACTTGTAAAAACCCGAACCAGGAGTCTCCAGACATTTCCATATAGGCTCATTTATGAGGTAGGTGTGGAAGGGACCCGAGTTAACTATTATATTGGACCAAGTTCTTACTTCCTCTATGCCTGGTAAAAACATCAACCCCTGTGGCTGCAGAGTGGTTGCAAGGTGCAGGTCAGTGAAGAATTAGGTCTTTTGCATCTGGAAAAATAGCTTGCAATGCATATTAAACGAGTATGCATTTTCCAATGAAAGAAAAAAGATTTGTTTTTCATCAGAGTGTGAAATAATCAAAGAAATATTGAGGGTTATCAGATAGACTCAACAAGGACCAGTTCCCCCTTTAAATAAAGGGCAGGAATCCCCCATTGTCACCAAGAATTGGGTCACACACTGACTCCTGCCAACTTTGGAGAGCGGGAGAAAGGTGGACGCAAGGCTTGGTCTCTCATGCCCGCAGTACACCCTGTGTGAGCAGACCTCCGTGCCTGCGTGGAGGGTCCTTGCCTACCTGGGACTGGGCTTCCTTTCACGCACTGAGGTGACAAAGGGTACCTGGTCCTTCAGAGCTACTAATGTCCACGGGGTCTTTAAAAACATTTTTAAAGGTGCTTAATTATGGACTTCAATAACAGTAAATAACCAGGTGTGGAAATCATATACCCTTGTGCAGAAAAATCCTTAAATATTTATTTAAATGACAATAAAAGCTTTACAAGTCCCCCAGGGGCTTGTATAATCTGGCTCAACAGCTTCCATCGCTCTGGAGGCCTGTCATGCGAGCTGACACAGCAGGTTTCCCTTTGCTTCCCCAGGGCAGAGGGCTGGAAGGGGCATGGCCACCACCGGCTGCCCAGCAGGTGCCGGCTCGGCTGGTGCAGGCTTGGGGGGCCACCGGTCAGCCCTTTGGGGTCTGTGCTATGGGGAAGGGGCTCCAGGAGGTCCTTCGTGGAAGAGAAGTGCAGTAGTTGGGTGAAAGCTGCAAAATCTATAGTAAGCATCTACCAAAGTTGCTGGAAAAAGAAGTAATGGGACCTGCTCTCCTGCTCCTCTCCTCTCATGGGGAGAGGAGCTGGGAGCCAGCAAAATGAAAGGCAGGTTTTTAAACTCCATGCCTTCATTAAACAAGGTGTGCTACTCTTCCCTCTCCATTTCTTTATTCTCAATTTTCAGTCTGCTTTCTCAGACTTCAGAGTGATCTTCTCGACCTTTGCAGTAGTGTAGCCCTTTAAGGTTTTTCCTTTCAGACTTCAACTGTATTGGAATTTAGCCCTAGCCCCATAGTCAAACTTCCTATGTTCAGAAAGAAACCTATGATTTGGGGAATTCTTGGATCTTGCTTACAAGCAAGCAAACATTCCCATGCTTTTCCCTTGGTCATACTTGACCATCTCATACCTTCTTCCCTTCTAGTCTTTTCCCTCCAGCATCCCCCCTCAAATGTGCCATTTTCTGCCTTCCTCTCCATGTTATTCCTGAACAAGGGTCCCACAGGGACACAGGCAAACAGGAAACCACTGAAAAGAGCACGATTTGAGGTTCAACAAAATCAGACAAGTAACAGTGGATAATACGTAAAAGGGGACAAAGGTAGGAAATCTTTCTATACAACTAAGTCAGCAAAAGCCATGTAGGCTACCCTTTATAGGAACCCCACGCTCAATTCTATTCTTGGTGGCATGCATTTTGTCTGTTTTCCATCCCCGTTTTGCTGCTGTGCTGTGCTTTTCTGTGCAGCACTGCCCTGCACAAAGCCTACATCCCTCTCCCCCATGGTAAACAAATACCAAGGAAGGAGAGACGAAACTAGCACAAAGGAAGCAAGTTATGGTAACACAAGTTACTGTATTTGTTCCTATTTTGCAAGGCTTTCCTACTTCATCTCTATTTTTATTCAATCACTAATCTAAGTAGAAATTATAAATATGAAGTTGGTAAAACTTTTCCTTTTAGACAACCGCCTAAAGGCCTTATCCAAGCCCACTGAAATCAATGGAAATATTTCCATTAACTTCAGGGGACTTTGGGATAGTTTCTAAATATGTATTCATATAGGAGACAACTGCTCTTTCAGGTATCTGATACACATTTCACAATCTTCCTTGAGGGCTTTTCAAACAAGAACAATGAAAGAGAATAAAAAAGTTTAAATAAGATTAAGGTTAGATGCACTGCACTTTCAGTACCACTCTGTAATTCAAAGGTTGCTATCTATGCTCTGGGCACAGTCCCTTCCTTTGTGTAATGGGAAAGAGGCATGAAGGATTGGTTTAGCACCAGTTTTAACTCTGAGTTTCTTGTTCTCTTTGTTTGCCCTTCAATCTTTACCTTGTTTACTGATACATGTTTTATACAGGATATACATGTGTATAGGGCTTATGTGGTATGTAGAATATGGTGGAAGATCACATTGCGTTTTTTATCTCTCAACCTGTCAGTGAATGAAATAAAAATTAAAATACATTGGCATTCTCTTCAAAGGAAAAGTCTGTTTTTCTCCATAGATCTTCATTACATCACATTGGATTATATTGTTCTATACAATTAGAGAGTGCCAACAACACTTCCTATGAATGAGCCCTGGCTCATTTCATTCCCTGGGGCCAGCAATGTTTAATAAGTCCAAAGCACATGGTTTAACCAGTACCCTCCAGCTTGTGCACTGTAGTATTGCCAATAATTTATAAAAAGGGGGTAGGAGAATGCGTGTGCGGGGGGTGTGCACGTGTTGTGTATGCCACAGTAGGAGCATGTTCCATATAGACAGAGGTCGTCCAGCGCAATACACTGGGGCTGCACTTAACTCAGCGTCTCTCTGAAGCAGAACCAGGCTCAAACCCTAATTAAACCCAGGGTGTGAATCCCTGGAGGGCAGTGATGGAAGGGTCTGTGTACTAATCCAGCCTGTGCTGACTAACAGCAGCGCTGCACAATCACTGCTGTATGAATATATTCTTCTGGCAGCTGCATGCAAACGGCAGTCTTTGCGATTCTGATGACTTTTCATTTTTATGACACTGTGTTTTAGCTTCAGGTGCGAGTGTGAGACTCCCAGTTAAGTGGCTGTTCTGATTATTTTAAGTAGTCACTAATCAAAATGCTGAGCAGAGGGGGCCAGGGGAGAAGGGGCAAAGGGATGGAGGTAAGAGATGTAAAGGAATGCGTGGGGGTTAGAAGGGGAGGGAGGAGGGCTTTGCATCTGATTTTCCTAAGCAGGGCAATTTCTTTAGTGGGGAAGGTGAGCCTGTCACTACTTGGCCCCTGTCTGCTGCAAGTACTTTAACTTCTCAGCAACCCAAATGATGGTTATAGGGAAGGGGAAATGACTGGAAGGTTTCTAGCAGCAACAGCAGAAGCAACAGCAGAGGAATACATTGTGAAAAATCAGTTTTAATAAAGCCCCAGCACTGACCTTGGAAACATAAGTATTTATATTATTGACTTCTGTAAGAGGTTATTTGTTAAAAAAAGGGGAAAAAAAGAAAGAAAGAAAAGAAAGTCTTTCTGTTCTTGTCTTGAGACCTGAGGAAAAAATAACTAAAATTAGAGAAACTGGAGATATAAACGCAGTGAGTAGAATAAAGCAAAATACCTCTGGGGTGTTCATCTGCCATAGTAGTCATTTCATATCTCATCTGTTATATGAATGTGATAGCTCCTTCCCTTTTTGATAGGATCATTATGTAGACTCCACAGATTCAATTCCATTTACAAGTCAATGGTGTGAGATTTTATGACAATTCTTTTTACTGGGTTGATTCTGGATGATCTTCCTCTACCAAAAAAAAAAAAAAGGGGGGGGAAAAAAAAAAGGAAAAGGGGACAGTGTCATTTTGGTGCTTGCACATGAGTGTTCTGGATGCACCAGACATTTCTGTGATAGATCTAATACTGCTGTCCTATCACGAATACGCCCAGATGTTCTTAAGCCCTGGCATTAATGCTGCCAACATTTAAAGAGGTATATGCTGAAAGAAGATCCATCACTGTTGCGGTTGCATGGAGGAATCAGTTGCTCTGGGGAGAAAGGGTAGCTGGTTTCAACTGAAATTGTAGGTCATACTGTCACATGGATGACTTACTTGTCATCGGACTCCTGGCCATGCTCAGGCTGCCTCATTCCCTTGCCCTTCCCTCAGCCTTCCGTAAGGCCAGCTCCACCCTGGAGCTCCACAGAGCTCATGGCGTGGTGGTCAGCATAGCTGTGAGCTCCACAGAAGAAGTGCTTTTCTCTTCTGCATTTCTGCTGTGCCTACAACAGCTGGTGTTGATCCCAGTGTAGGCTAGTAAGTATGTATGGAAAACCTATGTTATGGGAGGCATGTGTATAGGTGTACAGTGCCCATATACACACATTCTGTTGGATGGGTTTTAATTTTGCCTTTTCCTAACTGCAAACAGGAGTTTCTTAGAAGGTGTGAGTTATATACCTTTGGGATAAAGGACAAAATAATGAAACCCCGTGTCTTGTGTTATATAAGAAGAAGAGCTGAACTGGTGAAGGATTGTGACAGTGAACGTTGTCAATATAGACACATGCTCACAGTGAAATCCCCTCTGCTTAGGATGCCATTTCTCTGTGTTTGTCAAGCTCCATTCTGTCACAAGCAGGATCCACTGGAGTAATCCCTTTTCAATGCCAACAGCAGCATTGGAAAGCAAGTACCAACATCTCAAACACAGGAGGAGCTGAAAAAGAAAATATTTTCTTTTGTGGGGCAGTGACAAGTCAGAAAAAAGACCCCTCTTGATGTCCTGGCTGTGCAGACACCCCGCAGAAAGTAAATAAGGAAAGGGGGGACGAGCTTTCCAAATCTCCCATCACAGCACTGGTGCAAAGTGAGACCCTACCAGCTTTCCGCAAGTGAATTTTTGTTAGAGCATGTCTTGCTATGGTAGAGAGCTCCTGTGGAAATGCTTTACTGTTTTGATGCACGTTCTGAGCGTGCCTAATATATCTGTCTCCATGCAGAGCCCCCTGGAAAAAGGAGCTGTTTCTCCTTCCCCTCCCTCAGCCGCCTCTCCGACAAGCAGAGGTCTGTCTGCCAGCTCAGAGGTTGGAGCACACACTCACGGACTCACACTCTGTCACGGGGCGGGCTCCGGTTCATACCCCCTCCCTGCAGAGAAGGCCTGACTGGGAGGGGTATTCACCACTGAAAGGGGAAAAGGGCACTGAATAAACAAAGCAGGGGAAAAAAATAAATCAGTGATTCTCTAACCCTTAGTTAAAGTATTTGGCGGGATAAAAGGAGACCTGGGGACTTGTCCCCATGCTAATTAATCCTTACAGAGTAACCAGATAGACCCTTTCCTACTGGTTCCTGGCTCAGCATGTCAGCTTGTGACAAGTCACGCTCAGGCAGCAGACTCTTCTGATTTTGAAGGGGAGCCTAGATGCATAATTTAGGGCTTTGGATCCTGCCTTGCTCACAAGGTGCGTAAAGGTGAGGCTGCACAATGCTCAGCTTCAATTGTTGGTGGATTTAACCCTAGGCACCTCCCCCTTAGCCACAAAAATTTATGAGGATGTCAAAGTTAGGAGACTCCAGTAACACCCCACAGACTTCTGACGCATTTGGAGGGGGCTGAGACCCTTTACAACGTTTCTCCCAAACTACGCTGCTTGCCACAGATCCTGCAGGACCCATTGCATGCCAAAACACCTCATGCCCTGATGAGATACAATAGCATAAAAGTGAATCTAGCAGCTGCTATTGATTAAGCCAAGTCATTACTTCCATGCGTATTCCCATGTGGATTTATCAGACATTTATGCCACATATAATGCTGGTCCTCCTGGGTTCGTGGCTGCCCAGGACACACATTTTACTTGAGCTCCTTCCCAGCCCCAAATCTCAGCGGACCTCCAGTCAGGCAGAATTCACGCATGCAGCCGACCTTCGAGCTACAGGCAAAGGGGAGGATGACAGCGCCGCGATCAGCTCCCTCCTACTCTGACAGTTTTCTGGACTGTTTGAACTAGCTTTCTCTTCCATGGCAAAAATCAGAAGGGATGAACTAGCCTGTCATTTGTAATGCTCTTTGGTGAAGCAAAGTCGCTTCATAAATCTAAGATATAAGTAGGATAGATGAATTATTTACTAATAGGAAGCCCTTTCCCCCTCCAAATTAAAGTACACCAGAAAACCAGAGACTGCTTGAGAAAGAAAGGGACTGCAAGAAACCCACCAGGCCACAGACACCTTTGGGGACAAATGTGTAGCAAATCTTACTGTACTGCTTCCACATAAGAGGCAAATACTTTGATTTGCTGTTTGATTGGTCATGGGCATGGCCCTGTCCCCTGAAAGGCTTTCTGTATTGCTGTGGCTGGTTGATCAGCTGTTTCCATAGGGGCAGGGAAAGCCTAGGCCGCTGGTGACTGATAAACACAGCACCTATCTCCTGCGTTCATCTCGAGTCTCACTTTTCCAGTCATAACAAGTGCAATGATTTCAGTGCAATTGGGCCAAAGGAGATGTTTCTATCTTTCGTTTTAGCATAGATTATATGCTATAACATGACATTTTAACTCATCAGCACTTTAGCTTAAATAATTGTTTTACAGTGAGAGGGTTTTGTTTTACCTCAGTCAATTAATAACGCGCCATACTGCAATTTAATAAGTGTAATGAGAAATGCTTGTTTGATTTTTTTGAAGTCACGTGCCAGGGTAAAAGATGGAGCAGGCTATTCTTTTTGACTGGTGCATGAGGTCAGTGGCAAGCCAATATCGCTCAAGAGTGGTGTCTGTCAGCTTAGTTTCCAGACTGTGCCCTAAATGTTTGAAAATGTTACAGAAACCCAAAAGCTACAGGAAATTATATTCTCAGCGATTGTGTTTATGGTCAACAGGGACAAAAAGATGTTTAAAGTATGTGTGTGTATATGTATATATATGGATTCTCTCTTTTCTTACGTACTCTGTTTTTCATTAGATATCTGTATCAAATTTGATCCTTTCTTGCACTTGACATCCTTGAGTGCAACCAGTATCTGTACTTCCCCAGCTTCAGGCCAGCAAAAGAAAAGATCTACCGCTGTAGATATTTACACCTCGGTTGTCTCCAAGGCTGTGGGTCCTCTTTACCTCAGTAGATATTGGACCAAACAGCCCAAACGTTTCTCTGTCTCTTCAACTTGCCAGCACATGGGAAAAAATAAGGCTACCATGACAGCTCTAGAAGGACCATTAGGTATTTTTCCAAAAGTGTCCCCTAGCCCGACCCCCTGCATTTTGCAGGGGAGGTTATGGCTTACTCATTTGCTGGCCCCTTCAGTGCATTTATGGCATGCAGCAGCTGCAGTCAGGGAACGAGCCCATGTGGTGACCGGTACCAGCCTGGTCCTTCAGGGAGATCGGCAGTGACCCAGGGGGTCAAATGGCCACTGAATGTGTGGCCGACAACAAACGCCCACGTGTGGCTGAGAGAGGAGTGCATATCCAGAGGAGGAGTAGGCGCAGCCCTGTTTCCCTAAACTGGATTCAAAATTAATTCATAAAGTTATTGGAGGTGTAATCCCTCGGTGTGGGAAACCACTTAAGTGTGTGCTCCAGTCTATCCTCATTTAGGAAAGCAGTTTAAACACTCCTAGTTAGGCAAGTGCTTACGTTCCTTTTTCCTCAATAGAATGACTTTCCTGCATTAAAGCTTTTAAGCTGGAGTGGTATGCTCACAGCATGTGCAGTTTTGCCTGCTTTTTTGAATGTTAGTTCTGTACTGCAAATGTGATAATCTTTGTACAAAATAAGAAGTCTCCTTTCCGATGTGACTTTCAGCTTTTCACTCACATAAACCATGGAAAATCTTATAGCACGCTCTGTGCAGATTTAACATTAAAAGCTATCTTCAGACTCCACATAGGAAGACACTTTGGTGGATAATTTGTAAGAAACAATCTTTGTCCCTTTTCTGTTCTTGAAGTCCCAAGGAGCAGTTCACAATTTCCTCAAAATGGACTCACTATTTAAAACTACTGGCTAAATAATTTCTGCAAGTAACGATTGGTCTGTGACTCATACATGAGCAATTGGCATTAAAAATCTGAGCTGTTTTGATTGGCCACTTCTCCCATAGGGTGTTTCTTCCCTCTTGCTAAAAGAATATATCTCTTAGACTTAGGTTCCCATTGCAGTCCTCTGTGTTTACATACTGCACACTTGGCTTTCTACAAATATTCTAGTGATGTTTGGTTAAAATTCACTTGTTGGGAAGAAGAAAAAAACCTCATTCTCTTGAATTTAAAGTGAGTGTATTTGGGCTATATAGCACTCCAGTTTTAGCCATTAAGCACTGTGTAATCTACGCCTATGCACCATGTGCCAATCTGCCCAGACTCCTGCAATGAGCAGAGTTTTTGAATGCACTGAAGAGTTATTAGTGTGCTTTTTTTATACAATTACAGTGCAGCTGTATACGTCTGTTCCTCTGAGCCAAGCATTTTATGTGCGAGAGGTTGGCATGTGTTGGAATGATACAAATAAAAAAAATAAATACAGGAGAGTAATGTAGTTGGAAGCTGTGAATCTTGATGTTAAGGTGGGCTTACAATGAAGCATAGGTCTCTGAAGCTAGGTGGGACTGTGGCTGCTACGCTGCTGTTTTAGAAGGGAAAGATTTTATTAAGAGAGACAGGAGAAGAGGTTGGAAACATAATTTAGGAAGATAATTAATGCTTTGCTTAAAGTGCAAAATAAGAACTTCATGATGAAGCATCAGCTCAGGACAGCTGCCATGCAGCCAAGGCAGAACTTGAATTCTTTTGCAAACTTGGTTTTATGTCCAATCTGTCTCTTGAAGTGTACAGAAGAGAGAAGGAAAATGAGATAAAGTAAGAAAAAAATGGTGTAAACTCACAACTTAGCACACTCAAAAATTATTTTTCTGTCCACGTGTATTCCCAGGAATTTTTTTGTCTTTCTGTAATATTTCTCTCTGTAATATTTCTATGGGGCTGGGAGAGAAGGCTTAAGGCTTTAATCTTGCTATCAGCTACCTGTGAGTCCAGCCAGCACATACTGCCTACAAGACACTTTGACTCAATTCATCCATGTCACTGACCCTGCTATGCCATTTTTATGCATGAGAAGGGTTTGCTTTTGGGGTGGCACTGCCTGATAGTGCTGGTTGGAAAGAAGTTTGCAGAACCCTTCCATCAACAGCATCTCTCTGGGGCATGATTCTCACTCCAGGGCTCTTTGCCAGCTTCTTTTGTTGCAAACTGTAGATGAACACGTCTCTCTCTGCCTGCCCATGTTTCCGTTTCTTTTGCTATTTTTAAATGGACAAACAGGTATTTTTAAATGCTTTTCATCCTGAAAAATGGCTTAACTCTCTTTTCCACCTGAGCTGGAAAGGAAAATAAAATTTGCTGTGGCAGATATATATACATATATATATATGATATGCAAGTATATGTATATATATGGAAAAAAAAGAAAAGCTAATCGGTTTTCAGCATTCCTAAAACTTAGTTTCTACATACACAATTAAAAATGCTTAAAACCACTACATAAACAGAAAAAGAGTGGACCCAGCTGCTGAAACCTCTGAACTGTAATGATGGGTTCAGTGTAAGAATGTGGACGGGAAGGTATAGGATCATGGCAGAAAGGTTGGTTGCTCTCGGAATAGAGCTCTCCTTGCACAAGAGAAACAGCGAGTGAATTATTTTCTCCCTTTCTTTAAAACATTTTTGGTAGCAAGATAGATTTAGTCACAAAAATCCTAAAAAAATATATAAGGGTCATGATGTGGGGAAGAGATTTTTTTTAAATTTCATTTGGGAATAGCCGAACTCGGAGGCAGTCTATCTGCCTCCCTGTCTGATGGCCCGTATTCTTCACGGCACTCCTGAGGCTGCACTCTCACCGCATATAATTCCTCCCCGGTCCAGTCCTGTGTGCAGCATGTGGACTGCTCTCTGAGGGGAGGGGGATCTGACTTGGCTGGCAGTCAGAGCAGCAGGAGCAATTGCAGATGCTGCTATTTACACTATTTTCACATTCTGAAGAACAAAGAGCAGGAGGCTGCCAACAAATCTTAGAGGCTAAGCCTTTGCCCTACACGCGAGGCGCAGCCAATGAATGCTGGCAGAAACATGCAGTGCACCACTTTGTGAGATATTGCATCTCTGTTTTGGTGGAAATGCAGTCAAGATCACTCACCGAGAAAGCAAAGAAAGGAAAAAGGAGCTTCATTGCTCAGGAGTGTCAGCCTTCTAGGGGTGCAAGGCTGAAAGAAATATTTCTGTCTCACGTGAATGAGCCATTCCAGGTCTCGGGGATGACTAACCCTTAAAATTCATGGTTGTGGTGGTAACTAGGATAGATGTTTATCCATGGCTCTTTAATCTAAGCTAGACATGAGCTCAAACACAGTTATTTGTATGAAGAAACGCTATTTCTGTGCAAAAGCATTCTAGAGATTTGGGTTTCGTTGCTGTCTCTGGACAGGTTTTACCCCTGTCCATGGGCTTCCCATATAACCTCAGACAAGTCTGGCAGGCTGAGGTTTTCAATGGGATAAAAGAGTTAAGCTCTCATTATCCCTTTGAAATTCAAGGATACTTAAGGTTTCTCTGAAAAAATGTCCTCTGAAAAGCCCAAGCTTGATCCTGTTGTGTGCCTTGTCTTTTTTTTTGTTTTGTTTTGCCTGGTCATGTCTATTTGTCTTTCTTCTCTACTTATGAGGCAAACTGAGAAATGTGTCTGACTGCATGCACAGTGAGTAGGACTCTTATCTCAGTTAGAGCCTCTAGGTGTAAGACATATTAATAATAATAGTAATAATTGCTTTTACTTATGACAGATATCTGTTTATCTGTAATACCTACACCTCACATCATTCATCATTAGACTGTCAGAAAAGCCAGATGATAACTTAAAATTGAGTTTATTAATGACAGTTTATTCCAGTGGTTTTTAATTATTATTACTTTTAGCCATCCAAGGGTATTCCTGTACATGGACAAACCTCCTTTATCCTCTTTAAATCTAGACTTGCATTGAAAACCAGGTGTAAACATTGGAATTCAGGTGAGTTTTGGTGATGGGCTTTTAGTTTGATTCAATTTAACATTAGAGAACCTTTGCAAAGAAGAGAGCTATGGAAGTAGCTATGGATTCAGCATCGGCTTCCTGCAAAGGACGGGATGTACAGACTTGGAATAATTTCAGACCTAGCTTTAATAATTATTCATCTACCAGTCTTCCCCTCTGCTTCCCCTAGTGAAACTGAAACTGTGGCATTTAAAAAAATATATATAACAGTTTTAGGGAACTGGCAATTTGGAAGATCTCCCATCTTCAGTGTTTCTGTGCGCTAGCTGGGAGAAATTAGCAGAGAATAGTTTCAGTGTCAGATCATCCTGACTTGAAGGAGACTTCACAGTAATGTGGAAGAAAACCAGTTTCAGAGGAGCGGCGTATCTTAGGACACAAGCACGATGGAGTTTTAAACTCTGGGGGTACACAAATATGCATTCTGGAGGCACCTAATTCAGATGAATAAACAGGCAGAGCATGTCTTCTCCATTACGGTACCTGCCTGACACTAGCTCAGACTTCACTAGCGAACACTTTCCCTGGGAACAGCCACAGGCTAATCCTGGATTTGTGTGCCCACAAGGAGTGAATATTGGCTATGCCTCTAGGGGACCCCTTTGGGTTTACTTTAATAAAAGGAAGAAATCTCAAGATTTGATGCAAAGAGCATATCCCAAATGGGCAGAAACATAGGCCTTTGGGCCTTGCACCTTGTGTAGTCTGTTCACTCTGTGCAAAATGAGTGTAAAGTACTAGCAGAGCTGCGCGCTGCCATTTTACACCAGCTTTTAATAGGTGTTGCTGACAAGGTGCAAGGTACAAGGTGACAGAGAACAGAGGCCCTTTTGCTGTTGCACAGATTCTACTGCTATTTAGCTAGTTTTGGGACAATTATTTTCCAGGGGGAAAAAAAAAAAGGAGAAAAAAAGAACCAAAACACCACAAAGAAATTATGAATTCTTACAAGCATAGTTTATATTTAAGTAGCACATGTGTCTGTGAACCTCAAAGTACTTTTAAAACGTGAATTAATTAAAGTGCCACAATATCTGAGAAGCAGGTATTGTCACAGACATTAAAAAGGAGAGAAAACACCTTGCAAAGAAGCTAAGTGGTTCAGTTCTGATGTCCTGTCACCTACTGCAGATGCTAAACAAGGCTTTCTGATCACTAACATGTATCAAAAATCTGGGGTGAGCCTCAGTTAGGCTCTTATTCCCTAAACCCTGGACAAACCGGAGAGTTACTGTAGGCTTACACACACAAGCACACTCTCTCATGCAGACACACACACTCATTCCCTGGGGACGGTCTCAGGTGGGGGGGAGGTACTAGAGATTTTTATTTCCAGATGGCCTCAGAGTGGTTTTATAAGCAATCAGGCAGATATCCTGGTTGTTCATGGCTATAAAGTCCTTTAGAAGAAGCAGAAAATTAAATCAAGTAGGGGGGTGAAAAGGTAAAATTTGGGAAAACTTTATTTCGCAAGCCATCCCTGCCTGAAGGAAAGATTCCCTCTCCCAAAGCTCACTGGTCTGCCAGGAAATAAACTGTCTACAGGTCACATCTCCAGTTGCACAAAGTTAATAACACGTATTTTCCCCAAACACCTGAAGGAACCTAAGGCATACAGTAGCGGTAGGGCCATGTCTGTGCATCCACCCCGGTAACAAGGTGGAAAGATGGTACCACGAGAATTAAAGGGCAGGCTGTGAGCTGGGGGGAGGAGGGGGTGAATGGTTTGTATAAATAAAGGTAGAGCAAACATTTCCTATTTGACAGTGCCATGACAGTACGTACACTCTCATCTATACACAGGTGCCTGTCGGAGCAGCTACTGTAACCATGTTGTAAAATATTCAATGACTCACTGTGAATAACTGTCTCATTTAGAAGAATAATCTGGTGACAAGACCAACATTGTTAAGTTGTGTCAACTTGTTAGGAAAGACATAAAACAAAAATACCACTAACATCCGAGGGCTGGAGGCAATGTCAATAATTTTTTGGAAGTGAGCGGCTGGAGGAAAGTGAGGCTGGGCTCCAGCAGCTTAGCACAAGCTCAGTTTGCAGAGAGGAATGCAGTAAATGAGCCCAACCGTTTACAAATCAACGCCACACTGATTTACTGGGGTGAACCCTCTGTGGCAGAGATCCCCCTGCCTCAAAGATGAGCAGATATCTGTCCTTAAGTAAGAGATGCTGGGGACCCAGCTCTGCCATTTCTCCCCGCTCTCCTCTGACATTAGTGTTTCTGCTAAAGCAAAGAGCAGGCTATCAACAGGCAGCTTCTCGTCTGACCTCATTCCCCACTCTACTGGAGCTAGGACACCCACTTCCAGTTTCAGCTGCTTAGTGAAATCTGTTGCACTGCGTGAGAGGAAAGAAAGGGGAGAGCGTGAGCCTCTTCCAGCTCTTCAGCCATCTTACAGGCTGGATGGACACCTGCAGAGAGCAAAGCATGGCGGCAGTAGGGAGACTTCCAGATTGGGAAGTGGCTCCAGAGCAACACATAACATGATGTAATGTAACATAATGTAACTGATATAATATAATATATACAATAAATGCAATTAATATAATATAATATAATATAATATAATATAATGCAATATAACATAATGTGATTCTCCCTCCCCTCCCCATGAGAAATGAGGGTGCCTGCGTGACAGGGTGCATGGGGAGTGACCAGGCCAGTGGGAAGGTGAGGCAGCAAGCCTTGGTCCAACTGGCTGCCGCTGCATCTGATTTGACTGCACTAATTGCTGTGGGTGGTTCAGGCCTTGCCCCTGACAGCACTGGGACACATCTCTGCAATCTGCTGCTGCCTGCTGCTAGCTCATTTCTCTTTGTGTGGCTGATGCACGGGCTCTTGGCACGCTGGCCGGCTCACACACCTCAGTAGCACCTTGTGATTAACAGGCAGAAGCACAAAGGCTCCTGGCATGCTGGCCAGCTTGTACGGCCCACTAGCCTTTGCTCTCCCGTGGCATCGTGCAAAAGCTGCTGAGAGGCACAAGCTGGCTGCCAGGTGAGACAAGAAGCAGAGCCAAAATGCCACAGACCATAGGGAAAATAGGGAAAAAGGAGACAGGCCAGGAGTCAGGGAATTTATTCTCTGTGATAGCTCTTAAATACCAGAGCCTGAAGTAACCATAAAAAGAAAATCAAGAACACACATTAAGTGATTAGAATCACAGAATAATTAAGAATCTATGGAGGTCATCTAGTCCAGCTCTTTACTCAAAGCAGTACCAACTTCAAAGCTAGGTCAGGTTGCCCAGGGCATTGTCTAGTCAGGTTCTGAATATCTCCATGGATGGAGATTTCACAGCCCTTGGGCAACCTGGGCCAGTGCTTGATCACTCTCACTGTGAAGAAGTTTTACTGTGTATCTCATTGGAATTTCCATTGCTGTTGCTTGAGTCCATTGCCTCCGGTCCTTTCACTGGGAAGAGCACGGCTCCATCTCCTTTATAACCTTCTGGTAGGTAGGTAGAGTCATCAAATAGATTCACCCCCCAAAGCAAGTGCTGTTCTCTCAGTCTCTCCTCATGTGACCTGACCAGCCTGGTAGTTCTCTGCCAGATTTGCTCCACATTGTCTATGTCTTCTTTGTACCACAGAACCCCAAAACTGGATGCTACTCAAATGTGGTCTCACAAGGCTCAAACAGCAGGGAATAATCACTTCCCTTGACCTACTGGCTATGCTCTTTCTATTGCAGCTGGCCTTCACTGCTGCTGATTCATACTGGACTTGTCCACTAGGATTCCCAGATGCCTTTTTTAGACTGGCATGGCCACTCACCCTCTCTCCTGTACCGTTGCAGTTTTTACATCCCAGATGCAAGACTTTGCATTTGCCTTTGTTGAAGTTCTTGATGTTTCTCTCAGCCCATTTGTGCAGCCTGTTGAGGTCCCTCTGACTGGCAGCCCTGCTCCCAGCATGCTGAAAGCCTCCACATCCCACTCTCCCACCCCCCACTTTGGTGTCATTCAGAACCTTGATAAAGGTCGGTTTCATCACTCGGGTTGTTAACGAAGACACTAAAGAACACAGGCCTCAGTGTCAGCCTCTGAAGAATGCCACCAGTAACCATCCACCACCTGGTGTCCAAAACACTGACCATTACTTTTTAAGCTTAGGAGTCCAGGCAATTTTTCACTCGCCTTGTAGTCTTCCTTGCAGTCTGTATCTTTCCAGTTTGTCTACAGTGGCACTATGGAGACAGTGCCAAGGACTATGCTAAAGTCAAGGCAGATGACATCCACTGCTTTCCCCTTATCTACCAAGCCAGTCATCTCACTGTAAAAGATAATCAAGCTGATCAGGCACAATTTGCCTTTGGTAAATACCAACATGTTGTTTCACTGTTCTCTTCTTCATGCACTTGGCAATGGGTGCCGGGAGGCTTTGATCCATGATCTTCCCAGGGACTGCCATTAGCCTGACTGACTTGCAGTTTCCCAGATCTTTCTCCATGTCACTCATCTCCACAACTCTTTAAAAAGGACAGAGAGCACCCCGACAGTAACACTGGCCTGCTCCCTCAGCTGCACCAGACGCAGCCCAGCTGGTCCCACGGCCTTGTACATACCCAATCTCCAAAACCGGTTCATAGTCTTATCTTCTTCTGCCACGGGCAGTACCTCGCTCTGTCTGACACTGCTGCCAGCCACAGGTATTCGGGAGGCCTGAGAGAGGACCTCACCAATGAACTGAGGCAAAGAAGGCATCAAGCAACCGAGCCTTTCCCATGTCCTTCATCACTAGGTCTCCTGCATCCCTCAGCAGCGGGCCCACACTTTCCTTCATCTTTCTGGTGGATCAGCTGTGGCCTGTTGTGCCGGAGAAGGCCCACGAGGGAACAGAGGACTGTGCCACAGCTCCCACCAAGGCAACTGGCACCGGCCGAAAAAGGGCAGCAGGAGCCAGACACCCTTGCCCATCTGGGTGGCACGGGGGTAGGAGGGCCCTCCTAAGGGGTGCCAAGTGGAAAAGTTAAGAGCTTCTGCTACATGTGACTAATAGGTTGCAGGAGACCCATCCATGCTGGGAATACAGACAGAAATCCGTGCTCACCTTAGAAGACAATAAATGCCTTCTGGGAAAAGAACCAGCAATCAACCCATTGATCTAACCGCGACTTAAACAGCCATAATTCAGCAAACTATTAAGACACCTATCTAGTTGTCCACTTAATAGAACTACCCTGGAAAATACCCATTCACTGAAGTTGAATAAGAATGAGTGCATTATAACTTACATTACTGCCAGCCGACAGATGGAGCAAGCTAAGATGAAACCCGGACCATTATAATATAGTGATCTTTTTGCAATTTTTTTCTATCTGAAACCACATATAACTTTTGAAGATGTAAATTTGTAAAACGTCATGCTTTATGTATTACATTTTTGGCATCTACTTTAGTTTTTAAGAATGGATGTTGTCTAATTATGCAGTGCAGCTTTGGATGAGAAAATATACTAAGTGTGCATTAAACAGACAACTTTAAATAATGGCACTTGTGCTAAGAAGTGTATTTTCTGGCAAGCAACTAATTTATAATGGTCATAGATATATGCATTAGTGTATGAAATGCTTGTCTTTATTTATTGATTTGAAGGGGCAGTGTTATATTTTTGAATACGTCTTCTTTATTGGATCCTGTTCTAATCCGTTACAGACCTTGTTATATTTCATGTCTCAGGGTATTCACACCACCTGAACAACAGACAATGAAAATAACTGTACAGTAAATAAAACAACAATTAATACAGTGTGTTTAAAAAGAGATAAGCATATAAAATGCCAAAGTTCAGCTCTGCCCTTTTCTTCTGACTTTTTACCATGAGTCTTGGTTTGCTTTTAATGTGCATATCAGAGGTAAAGAGAATGATATTAAATGACTAAATTTACTGCGTTCTTAGTGCATAAACCACTACACTAGATCTTTCTAAGCCAATTTAATTTTTAGCTTTATTCTTGGCTTAATGCAATGTTTTAGTTCATTGCACTTTTTGGATGTGCAGAAGCAAAGATAATGTGTTACACTACATTCATTTAATGTTTCATCAGACTTTTTTGGTGTATCTACCTTTTGGTTATTTTAAAATGTTTCATCCTTATCACTTCAGTCATGAAATGTAGATTCATTAAATTACTGTGCTGGGGTAGCTCAGTGCAAATGCCTTGTTTAAAATACAGCACTGGTTTGTTCATCAAGACGCTGCTTAAAAAAAGAAAAAGCTGCCTTGTCAGTCTCTCCGCCCTAACTCATTCCCAGCAACGGGTTTCCAGCAAGACAAACCATCTGATCTATTATTAGGCGTATTTATAAAGGTGGCCAGTGTATTAGTCTTTGACAATTTCAAATAAAATAAAATAATTAAAAAAAAGTTTAAACCTGAATGCGCAGCGAGAAGTAACCTTTAGTTCATAGCGGGAGCTCGCAAGC